>NW_012290505.1:0-2601 GCF_000151885.1 Dipodomys ordii | reverse complement strand
CGGGACACAGCGGGGACACAGAGGGGACTCAGCAGGGGACACAGCGGGGGACAAAGCGGGACACCACGGGGCACAGTGGAACACAGCAAAACACAGCGGGGACACTGTGGGGACACAGCGGGACAAATCGGGGGACACAGCAGGACACAGCGGGACACAGTGGGATAAAGTGGGGCACAGCGGGGGACACAGCGGGGGACACAGTGGGACAGAGCAGGGGATACAGCAGCGAACACAGAGGGACACAGCGGGACACAGCGGGGGACAGAGGAGGGACACAGCGGGACACAGCGGGGGACACAGCGAGGACACATTGGGACACAGCGGGGACACAGCGGGTCTCAGCGGGGGACACAGCAGTTCACAGCGGGACACAGCGAGACACAGCGGGGGACACAGTGAGACAGAGCAGGGGACACAGCAGAGGACACAGAAGGACACAGCGGGACACAGCGGGGGACACAGGGGGGACACAGTGGGACACAGCGGGGGACACAGCGAGGACACATTGGGACACAGCGGGGACACAGCGGGATTCAGCGGGGGACACAGCAGTACACAGCGGGACACAGCGGGACACAGCGGGGGACACAGCGGTGACACAGCGGGGCACAGCGTGGGACACAGAGAGGACACAGCGGGACACAGCGGGACACAGAGGGGAACACAGCGTGACACAGAGGGGGACAGATCTAGGGACACAGAGGGACACAGCGGTGACACAGCTGGACACAGCGGGGTACACATCGGGACACAGCGGGTACATAGCGGAGGACACAGAGGGACACAGCGGGGGACACAGCCGGGGACACAGCGGGACACAACGGGGAACACAGCGAGGACACAGCGGGACCCAGCGGGACACAGCGTCAATACAATGGGGACACAGCGTTACACAGCGGGGTACACAGCTGGGGACACAAAGGAACACAGTGGGGGACACAGCGGGACACACCGGGACACAGCGGGGACACAGCGTGAGACACAGCGGGGGACAGAGCGAGAGACAGAGGCAGACACAGCGAAGACACAGCGGGACACAGCGGGGGACACAGCGGGACACAGCGGGACACAGAGGGTGACACAGCGGGACACAGCGGGACACAGCGGGGGACACAGGGAGACACAGCGGGACACAGCGGGACACAGCGTGGGACAAAGCTGGAGATAGCGGAGGACACAGTGAGGACACAGCGGGACACTGCCGGGACACAGAGGGGACTCAGCAGGGGACACAGTGGGGGACAAAGCAGGACACCACGGCACACAGTGAAACACAGCAAAACACAGTGGGGACACTGTGGGGACACAGCGGGACAAAGCAGGGGACACAGCAGGACACAGCGGGACACAGCGGGACAAAGTGGGGCACAGCGGGGGACACAGCGGGACACAGCGGGGGACACAGCGGGACACAGCGGGACATAGTGGGACACAGCTGGGAACACAGCGGTGACACAGTGGGACACAGAGTGGAACACAGCGAGGACACAGCGGGACACAGTAGGAGACACAGCGAGGACGCATTGGGACACAGCGGGGACACAGCGGGGGACACAGCGGGGAACACAACTGTACCCAGCAGGACACAGCGGGACACAGCATGGGACAAAGCGGGACACCACGGGACACAGCGGGGACACAGCTGGACACAGTAGGGTACACAGCTGGACACAGCGGACACACAGCGGGGACACAGCTGGACACAGCGGGACACAGAGGGGACAGAGCGTGACACAGCGGGACACAGAGGGACACAGCGGGGGACTCAGCGGGACACAGCGGGCGACACAGCGAGGACAAAGCGGGACACTGAGGGAGACACAGCGAAAACACAGCCGGACACAGCGGAACACAGCGTGACACAGTGGGGACACAGGGGGTCACAGCGGGACACAGCGGGGGACACAGTGAGGAAACAGCGGAACACAACGGGGGACAAACCGGACGCCACGGAACAAAGCGGGACACAGCGGGGGACACAGCGGGAAACAGCGGGGGATACAGCAGGGGACAGCGGTGGACAGAGAAGGGACACAGCGGGACACAGCGGGGAGACAGCTGGACAACGCGAGGTACACAGAGGGACACAGCGGGACACAGCGGGGACACAGCGGGACACAGCGGGAAAAAGTGGGGGACACAGTGGGGTCAAAGCGGGACACCACGGGACACAGCGGGGACGCAGCGGAACACAGCGGGGGACACAGCGGGACACAGCGGGGGACACAGCGTTGACACAGTGTGACACAAGGGGAACACAGCGGGACACAGCGGGGGACAAAGCGGGACACCACGGGACAGAGCGGGGACACAGCTGGACACAGTAGGGTACACAGCGGGACACAGCGGACACACAGCGGGGACACAGCTGGACATAGCGGGACACAGAGGGGACAGAGCGGGACACAGCGGGACACAGAGGGACACAGCGGGGGACTCAGCGAGACACAGCGGGCGACAGAGTGAGGACACAGCGGGACACTGAGGGAGACACAGCGAGAACACAGCCGGACACAGCCTAACACAGCGTGACACAGTGGGGACACAGGGAGGGACACAGCGGGACACAGCGGGGGACACAGCGAGGAAACAGCAGAA
>NW_012290504.1:0-8235 GCF_000151885.1 Dipodomys ordii | reverse complement strand
TTCTCACAGCGGGGACACTGTGGGGAAACAGCGGGACAAAGCAGGGGACATAGTGGGACACAGCGGGACACAGCGGGGGACAGAGCAGGTGACAGCGGGTGACAGAGATAGGACAGAGCGGGACACAGCGGTGACACCGCTGGACACAGTGGGGTACACAGCAGGACACAGCGGGCACACAGCGGGGACACAGCGGGACACATCGGGACACAGTGGGGACAGAGCGGGACACAGAGGGACACAGCGGGGTACACAGCGGGACACAAGGGGGACACAGTGAGGACACAGCGGGACACAGCGGGGACAAAGCGGGGGTCACAGCGGGACACAGCGGGGGACATAGTGGGACACAGCGGGGGACAGAGCGACGACAAAGCGGGACACAGCAGGGAAACAGCAGGACTCAGCAGGGTCACAGCGGGACACAGCGGGACACAGCGGGACACAGCAGGGACACAGCAGGGGACACAGCGAGACACAGCGTGGGACACAGCGGGTCACAGCGGGGAATACAGAGGGACACAGTGGGGAACACAGAGGGACACAGCGGGACACAGCGGGTACAGCGGGGACACAGAAGGGGACAGCGGGGACCCACCAGGGGACAACGTGGACACAGCGGGTCACAGCGGGGGACACAGCGGGACACAGTGGGGGACACAGGGGGGACAAAGCGGGACACAGCGGGGGACACAGTGGAATACAGCGGGACACAGCGGAGACACAGCCGGGACACAGCAGGTGACACAGTGGGACAGAGCAGGGGATACAGCAGGGGCCACAGAGGGACACAGCGGGACACAGCGGGGTACACAGAGAGGACCCAGCGGGACCCAGAGGGACACAGCATCGATACAGCGGGGACACAGCAGGACACAGCGGGGTACACAGCTGGGGACACAACGGGACACAGTGGGGGACATAGCGGGACACATCGGGACACAGCGGGACACAGCGGAGCACAATGGGGACAAAGTGGGAGACACAGCAGGGAACAGAGCAGGACACAGCAGGGGACACAGCGAGGACACAGCGGGACACTGCGGTGACACAGCGGGACTCAGCAGGATCACAGCGGGACACAGCGGGACACAGCGGGAAACAGCGGAGACACAGCTGGGGACAGAGCGGGACACAGCGGGGGACACAGGGGGGACAAAGCGGGACACAGGGGAGGACACAGCGGAATACAACGGGACACAGCGGGGACACAGTAGGGACACAGCAGGGACACAGTGGGACAGAGCAGGGGATACAGCAGGGGCCAAAGAGGGACACAGCGGGACACAGCGGGACACAGCGGGGGACACAGCGAGGACACATTGGGACACAGCGGGTACACAGCGGGACTCAGCGGGGGACACAACAGGACACAGCGGGACACAGCCGTACACAGCGGGACACAGAGGGGCACAGTGGGGACAAAGGGGGCGACATAGCGGGGAAGAGATCAGGACACAGCAGGGGACACAGGGAGGACACAGCGGGACACAGCGGGGACACAGTGGGGACACAGTGGGGGACACTAAGGGGCACAAACGAGACAACACGGAACACAGCGGGACACAGTGGGATACAGCGGGGACACTGCGTGGATACAGAGGGACACAGCGAGGGACACAGCAGGACACAGCGGGACACAGAGGGGGACAAGGCGGGACACAGCGGGGGACAGAGCGGGGGACAGAGCGGGGGACACAGCGAGACACAACGGGTACAAAGCGAGACACAGCAGATTACACAGCGGGCACACAGCCGGGACACAGCGGAACACAGTGGGGAAACAGCGGGACAAAGCGTGACACAGCGGGACACAGCGGGGTACACAGCGGGACTCACGGGGGACACAGCGGGGCACACAGTGGGACACACGGTGGACACAGCGAGGACACAGCGGGACACAGTGAGGACACAGCGGGACACAGCGGGGGAAACAGCGGGACACAATGTGGACACAGCAGTTGACACAGCGGGACACAGCGGGGGACAGAGGGGGACACAGCGGGGGACACAGGGAAGACACATTGGGACACAGCGGGGACACAGCGGGACTCAGCGGGGGACACTGCAGTACACAGCGGGACACAGCGGGACACAGAGGGGGACACAGTGGGACAGAGCGGGGGACACAGCAGGGGACACAGAGGGACTCAGCTGGACACAGCGGGGGACACAGGGGGACACAGCGGGACACAGGGGGGATACAGCGGGGACACAGCGGGACTCAGCGGGGGACACAGCAGTACACAGCGGGACACAGCAGTGACACAGCTAGACACAGCGGGGTACACAGCGGGACACACTGGGCACAGAGCGGGGACACAGCGGAGAAAGAGCGGGACACAGCGCGACACAGCGGGTCACAGCGGGGTACACAGCGGGACACACGGGGAACACAGTGTGGACACAGCGGGACACAGCAGGGGACACAGGGGGGACACAGCGGGACACAGCAGAACACAGAGGGGGACACAGTGGGACAGAGCAGAGGACACAGCAGGAAACACAGCGGGACATAGCGGGACACAGCGGGGGAAACAGGGGGGACACAGCGGGACACAGCAGGGGACACAGCGCGGACACATTGGGACACAGCGGGGTCACAGCGGGACTCAGCGGGGGACACAGCAGTACACAGCAGGGCACAGCAGGACACAGCGGGTGACACAGAGGGGTAAACAGCAGGACACAGCGGGGAACACTGCGAGGACACAGCGGGACCAAGCGGGACACAGCGTCCATACAGCGGGGACACAGCGGGACACAGTGGGGTACACAGCTGGGGACACAGCGGGACACAGTGGGACACAGCAGGACCCAGCGGGGAAACAGCGGGGACACAGTGGGACACAGCAAGGACACAGCGGGACACAGCGGGACACTGCGGGGCACAGCGGGGGACACAGCGGGGGACACTGGGAGGACACAGCGGAACACAGCATGGGACAAAGTGAGGACACAGCGGGACACAGCGAGACACAGCAGGACACAGCGTGAAACAGCGGTGAACCTGCAGGGACACAGCGGGACACAGCGGGGGACACAGCGGGACACAGCGGGACCCAGCGGGGGACACAGCAGGACACAGCGGGGACAAAGCGGGACACAGCGGGGGACACAGCAGGGACAAAGCGTGACACAGTGTGGAACACAGCGAGGACTCAGCGGGACACAGCGGTGACGCAGCGGGACTCAGCTGGGGACACTGCGGGACACATCGGGACACAGCGGGGACACAGCAACGACACAGCGGGGGACACAGCAAGACACAGCCGGACACAGCCGGGGACACAGAGGGACACAGCGAGAGACACAGCGGGGGACACAGCGGGACACAGCGGAGAACAAAGAGAGGACACAGCAGGACCCAGCGGGACACAGCGTCAATAGAGCGGGGACACAGAGGGACACAGCGGTGACACAGGGGGACTCAGCGGGGGATACTGCGGGACACAGCGGGGGACACAGCGGGACACAGTGGGGAACACAGAGCGGACACAGCAGGCCCCAGCGGGACAAAGTGTCGATACAGCGGGAGCACAGCGGGACACAGCGGGGTACACAGCTGATGACACAACGGGACACAGTGGGGGACACAGCGGGACACAGCAGGACACAGCGGGGCACAGCGGGGACAAAACGGGAGACTCAGTGGGGAACAGAGCAGGACACAGCGGGGGACACAGGAAGGACACAGTGGGCACACATCGAGACTCAGCCGGGGACACAGCGGGGGAAAAAACGGGACACCACGGGACACAGTGGGACACAGCGGGACACAGCGGGGTCACTGCGGGGACACAGCGGGACACAGTGGGGGACAAAGCGGGACACAGCGGGACACAGCGGGACACAGCGGGACACAGCCGGACACGGCGGGGGACACAATGGGACACAGAGGGGGACACAGAGGGGGACACAGCGAGGACACAGCGGGACACAGCGGGGGACACAGCGAGGACACAGCAGAACACAGCGTGGGAAACAGCGAGGACACAGCGGGACACAGTGAGACACAGCGGGACACAGTGGGGACACAGCAGTAGACAAAGCGAGACACAGCGGGGGACACAGCGGGACACAGCGGGGAACACAGCGAGGACACAGCGGGGACACAGCATGGACACTGCGGGAACATAGTGGGACACAGCGGGGCACACAGCGGGACACAGCGGGATAAAGCTTGGGACACAGCGGGAACACAGCAGGACACAGCGGGGGACACAGCGAGGGCACAGCGGGACACAGCGGGACACAGCGTGGGACAAAGCGGGAGACAGCAGGGGACACAGCGAGGACACAGCGGGACACAGCGGCGACACATAGAGGACTCAGCGGGGGACACAATGGGGGAAAGAGCGGGACACAGCGGGACACTGCGGGGCACAGCGGGGGACACAGCGGGACACAGCGGGGGACCCAGCGGGACACAGCGGGACACTGCGGGGCACAGCGGGGGACACAGCGGGACACAGCGGGGGACCCAGCGGGACACAGCAGGACACAGCGGGACACAGCGGGGGATACAGCGGGACACAGCGGGGGACACAGGGAGGACACAGCTTAGCACAGCATGGGACGAAGCAAGGACACAGCGGGACACAGCGAGACACAGCGGGACACAGCGGGGACCCAGCAGTGGACACAGCGGGACACAGCAAGGGACAAAGCGGGACACCACAGAACACAGCAGGACACAGCGTGAAACAGCGGTGAACCTGCGAGGACACAGCGGGACACAGAGGGAGACACAGCGGGACCCAGCGGGACACATCTGGGGACACAGCGGGACACAGCGGGGACACAGCGGGGACACAGCGGGACACAGAAGGTCACAGCGGGGGACACAGCGGGACACAGCGGGACACAGCGGGGGACACAGCAGGGACACAGTGGGACACAGTAGGACACAGCGTGGGACAAAGCGGGAGACAGCAGAGGACACAGCGAGGACACAGCTGGACACAGCGGGGACACAGAGGGGACTCAGCAGGGGACATAGAGGGGAAAAAGCGGGACACCACGGGACACAGTAGGACACAGCGGGACACAGCGGGGACACTGCGGGACACAGCCAGGAGACACAGCGGTGGACAGCGGGGGAGAGAGAAGGGACACAGCGGGAGACAGCATTGGACACAGGAGGGGATAGCGGGGGACAGAGAGGGGACACAGCGGAACACAGCGGTGACACAGCTGGACACAGCTGGGTACACAGCGGGACATAGAGGACACACAGCGGGGACACAGCGCGACACAGCGGGGAACTCACCGGGACACAGCGGGGGACACAACAAGGACACAGCGGAACACTGTGGGAGACACAGCCAGGACACATCCGGATCCAGTGGAACACAGTGTGACACAGCGGGGACACAGCAGGGGACACAGCGGGACACAGTGGTGGACACGGGGGGACAAAGCGTGACACAGCGGGGGACACAGCAGGACACAGCGGGACACAGCGGGGACACAGCAGGGACACAGCGGTGGACACAGAGGGACAGAGCAGGGGACACAGCAGGAGACACAGAGGGACACAGCGATGGACACAGGGGGGACACAGCGGGACACAGGGGGGACACAGCGAAGACACATTGGGACACAACGGGGACACAGCGGGACTCAGCGGGGGACATAGCAGTACACATCGGGACACAGCGGGTCACAGCAGGGACAGAGCGGGTGACACAGAGGGGTACACAGCGGGACACAGCAGTGGACAAAGCAGGACACAGTGGGGGACACAGCGAGGACACTGCGGGACACTGCGGGAGACACAGCAAGGACACAGCGGGACACAGTGGAACACAGCGGGACATAGCAGTGACACAGCCGGGGACACAGCGGGACACAGCAGGGGAGACAGGGAGGACACAGCAGGGACACAGCAGGGGTCAAAGCGGGACACCACGGGACACAGTGTGACACATCGCGCCACAGCGGTGATACTGCGGGAACACAGCGGGACAAAGCGGGGGACACAGCGGGACACAGTGGGGGACACAGCAGGGGATAGCGGGGGACAGAGAATGGACAGAATGGAACACAGCGGTGACACAGCTGGACACAGCGGGGTACAAAGCGGGACACAGCGGGCACACAGCGCGGACACAGCAGGGACACAGCAGGGGACACAGTAGGACACAGCAGGGACACAGCAGGGGACACAGAGGGACACAGCGGGACACAGCGGGACACAGCGGGACACAGCGGGGCACAGCGGGGACACAGCGAGGGACACAACAGGGGACACAGCGGGACACACCAGGGGACATAGCAGGACACAGCAAGGGACACAGGGAGGACACAGCGGGACACAGTGGGGGACACAGCGGAACACAGCGAGGGACACAGCGGGGGACACAGTGGGACACAGCGGGGTACACTGAGGGGACACAGCGGGACCCAGCGGGACACAGCGTCGATACAATGGGGACAGAGCGGGACACAGCGGGGTACACAGCTGGGGACACAAGGGGACACAGTGGGGGACATAGCGGGACACACTGGGACACAGCGGGACACAGCGGGGCACAGCGGGGACAAAGCGGGAGACACAGCGGGGAACAGAGCAGGACACAGCGGGGGGCACAGCGAGGACACAGCGGGACACAGCGAGGACACAGCGGGACACAGCCGGGGACACAGCGGGACACAACGGGGAACACAGCGGGGGACACAGCGGAACACAGCGGCACACAGCAGGGGACACAGTGGTGACACAGTGGTACACAGCGTGGGACACAGCGAGGACACAGCAAAACACAGCGTGGGACAACGCGGGAGACAGCGGGGGACACAGCGAGGACACAGCGGGTCACAGCGGGGACACAGCGGGACACAGCTGGGGACACAACGACGACACAGCAGGACACAGCGGGGGACACAGCGGGGGACACAGCGGAACTCAGTGGGGAACACTGGGGGGACACAGCGGGTCACAGCGGGGACAAAGCGGGAGACACAGCGGGGAACAGAGCAGGACACAGCGGGGGACACAGCGAGGACACAGCGGGACACAGCGGGGACACAGCGGGGACTCAGCGGGGACACAGTGGGGGACAAACGGGACACCACGGAACACAGCGGGACACAGCAGACACAGCGGGGACAATGCGGGCATACAGCGGGCAACAGCGGGGGCACAGCAGGACACAGCAGGGGACAGAGCGGGGGACACATCAGGACACAACGGGGACAAAGTGGGACTCAGCGGGGGACACAGCAGGGGACAAAGCGGAACACCACGGGACACAGTGTGACACAGCAGGACACAGCGGGGACACTGCAGGGACACAGCGTGTCACAGCGGGGACAAATCGGGAGACACAGCGGGGAACAGAGCAGGACACAGCGGGGGACACAGCGAGGACACAGCGGGACACAGCGGGGACACAGCGGGGACTCAGCGGGGACACAGTGGGGGACAAACGGGACACCACGGAACACAGCGGGACACAGCAGACACAGCGGGGACAATGCGGGCATACAGCGGGCAACAGCGGGGGCACAGCAGGACACAGCAGGGGACAGAGCGGGGGACACACCAGGACACAACGGGGACAAAGTGGGACTCAGCGGGGGACACAGCAGGGGACAAAGCGGAACACCACGGGACACAATGTGACACAGCGGGACACAGCGGGGACACTGTGGGGACACAGCGGGACAAAGCAGGGGACACAGCGGGACACAACGGGACATAGCGGGGGACACAGCAGGGGACAGCGGGGAACAGAGAGGGGACACAGCGTGACACAGGGGTGACACAGCTGGACACAGCAGGGTACACAGCGGGACACAGCGGGCACACAGCGGGGACACAGCGGGGCACAGTGGGACACAGTGGGGACAGAGCGGTGGACACAGCAGTGGACACATCGGGGGACTCAGAGGGGACACAGTGGGACACAGCGGGGACACAGCGGGACTCAGCGGGGGACACAGCAGTGCACATCGGGACACAGCGGTACTTAGCGGGAGACACAGTGGGACAGAGCAGGGTACTCAGCAGTGGACACAGAGGGACCCAACGGGACACAGCGGGGGACACAGCGAGGACTATTTTGGGACACAGAGTGGACACAGCTGGGACTCATTGGTGGGACTCTGCATGACACTGCATTACTCATCGGGGACACTGCTGGGACACAGTGGGGTACACAGTGGGATGAGCATGGTTACTCAGTCTGGGGACTCAGAAGGACCCCTGCGGGTACATAGCCGGGGGAC
>NW_012290503.1:0-1138 GCF_000151885.1 Dipodomys ordii | reverse complement strand
TCATTCTGGCTTTTTCTGCTTATGTGGTACTGAGGAATTGAACCCAGGGCCTCATGCATGCAAGGCAAGCGCTCTACCACTGAGCCACCTTCCCAGCCCTAGATTCTTCATAAATTAGAAATAAGCTGGACACCCTTTCTTATCAGCATCCTTATTAACGGGTAACAGAACCCTTTAACCAGGCGTGCAACTGGCGAGGGGTACCATAAAGAGTTCAGGGGCAGATGTCAGGAAGTGTAGGGTAAGAACCATGTGTATTAATCTCCCCAAACACCGGAGCTGAAGCTGGGCACCCAGGGCTCACGCCTGTCATCCTAGCTGCTCAAGAGGCTGAGATCTGAGGAGCACGGTTCAAAGCCAGCCTGGTCAGGGAAGTCTGTGAGACTCTTATCTCCAATGAACCACCAGAAAACCAGAAGTGATGCTGTGGCTCAAGCGATAGAGCGCTCGCCTTGAGCTGAAGAGCTGAGGGTCAGTGCCCAGGCCCAGAGTTCAAGCCCCACGACTGGCAAGAAAGAAAGAAAGAGAAACAGAGAGATCCTGGGATGCGAGTTGATGCCAGGTGTAAACTGTGTGTCTGACAAAGGCCATGAACCCAGCGGGGACGCAGGCCTGGCCTAACGGAGGCTGCGGCCCTCCTGAAAGGGGGAACAGGCCCCTCCTGAGCACAGGGGCTGCAGGCCTGCCTTCTGCTGCTCCCCGGGGGCGACCCCTGCCAGAGAACGCCACCCCAAGAAGAGGTGACAAACATGACCCAGCAGAAAGGTGACCGGCATGCCCAGCACAGACAGGACAGTGAGCAGCACGTGTGGCTCTACCGGACACAGACTGTGACTATGAGCCGCACCTGGAGCTCCTCACCGGCAGCTCCTCACCCCCTGCTCCTCACCAACCCCCCATCCCCTCACCCTCTGGGTGGGAGCTCCTCACCCCCTGCGGTGCGTCGCCTCTGAAATTGGAAAGATGGGTATCACTTTATGTCTAGTAATTAGCATTGTTAATTGGATCAACCTGTTACCGAATTCAGAACTTAATTTCACTACACCCCCTTCTAACTATTTATATGTATTTAGCCATACTTATCTTGATTCCGAAGTGCGGAAACCATTCCGTGACTACATGGTTAATGGCATATGCT
>NW_012290502.1:0-1653 GCF_000151885.1 Dipodomys ordii | reverse complement strand
AGTAGATGCAGGAGAAGCAGAAGAAATATAATAATGCAAAAGAAGCAGAAGAAGAAGCAGTGGGAGAAGCAGAAGAAGGAGAAGGAGAAGGAGCAGCAGAAGGAGAAGCAGAAGCAGAAAGAGAAGCAGAAACAGAATGAGAACAAAAGGAGAAGCAGGAGAATCAGAAGAAGCAGAAGTAGAAACAGAAAGAGAAGTAGAAGAAGGAGAAGCAGAAGTAGAATCAGAAGAAACAGAAGAAGAAGAAGAAGAAGAAGAAGAAGAAGAAGAAGAAGAAGAAGAAGAAGAAGAAGAAGAAGAAGAAGAAGAAGAAGAAACAGAAGCAAAAGAAACAGAAGAAGGAGAAGAGCGGAAGCAGAAGCGGAAGGAAAAGCAGAAGCAGAAGGAGAAGCAGAAAGAGAAGCAGGAGAAGCTGAAGAAGCTGGAGAAGCAGAAGCAGAAGAAACAGGAGAAGCCGAAGAAGCAGAATCAGAATCTGAAGCAGAAGGAGAAACAGAAGAAGCACAATCTGAAGAAGAAGCAGAAGAAACAGAAATAGTAGAATAAGCAGAAGCAGAAGCACCAGGACAAGCAGAAGAACAAGAAGGAGAAGGCGAAAGATAAGGAATAGGAGTAGGAGAAGCAAAAGGATAAGCAGAAGCAGAAAGAGACGCAGAAGGAGAAGCAGCACGAGAAGTAGGAGAAGCAGCAGAAGCAGAAGCAAGAGAAGCAGAAGAAACAGAAGACGCAGAAGCAGAATGAGAAGCAGAAGGAGAAATTGAAGCAGAAGGAGAAGGAGAAGCACAAGGAGAAGCAGAAGAAGGAGAAGGAGAAGCAAAAAGAGAAGCAGAAAAAGAAGCACAACGAGAAGCATGAGAAGCAGAAGCAGGAGAAGCAGAAGCAGAAGAAACATAAGAAGGAGAAGAAGCAGAAGCAGAAGGAGAATCAGAAACAGAAGGAAAAGCAGAAATAGAAGCAGGAGCAGCAGAAGAAGCAGCAGCAGGAGAAGCAGAAGCAGAAGAAGCCGAATAAACAGCAGCAGAACCTGAAGCATAAGGAGATACAGGAGAAGCAGAAGAAGCAGAATCTGGAGAAGCAGAAGGAGAAGCAGAAGCAGAAAGAGAAGCAAAAGCAGAAGGAGAAGCATAAAGAGAAGCAGAAGAAACAGAAGAAGCAGAGGCAGTAGCAGAAGATGTAGAAGCAGAAGGAGAAGCAGAAGGAGAAGCAGAAGAACGAGAAGGAGAAGGAGAAGCAGAAGGAGAAGCAGCGAGACAAGCAGAAGAAGGAGCAGGAGAAGGAAAAGCAGCAGGAAAAGCAGACAGAGAAGCCGAAGGAGAAGCAGGAGATGCAGAAACAGGAGAAGCAGAAGCAGAAGAAAAAGGAGAAGGACAAGAAGCAGAAGGAGAAGCAGAAACAGAAGGAGAAGCAGAAAGAGGAGGGAAAGCAGAAGAAGCAGAACCAGGAGAAGCAGAAGCATAAGAATGCGAAGAAGCAGAAGCAGAACCTGAAGCAGAAGGAGAAGCAGGAGAAGAAGAAGAAGCAGAATCTGGAGACGCAGAATGAGAAGCAGAAGGAGAAGCAGAAGCAGAAAGAGAATCAAAAGCAGAAGGAGAAGCAGAAGAAACAGAAGAAGTAGAAGCAGTAGCAGGTGTAGCAGAAGCAGAAGGAAAATGA
>NW_012290501.1:0-10245 GCF_000151885.1 Dipodomys ordii | reverse complement strand
GCAGCAGAAGAAGCAGAAAAACAAGCAGGAGAAGCAGAAGCACAAAGAGAAGCAGAAGCAGAAGAAGAAGCAGTAGAAGCATAAGAAGCAGAAACAGGAGAAGCAGAAGCAGAAGATAAAGAAGAAGCATAAGAAGCAGAAGCAGAGGGAGAAACAGAAGAAGGAGAAAGAGCAGCAGAAGGTGAAGCAGAAGGAGATGCAGAAGCAGAAAGCGAGGCAGTAACAGAAGGAGAAGAAGAAGGAGAAGTTGGAGAATCAGAAGAAGCAGAAGCAGAAAGAGAAGGAGAAGAAGGAGAAGGAGAAGCAGAAGGAGAAGGACAAGCAGGAGAAGCAGAAGAAGCAGGAGCGGGAGAAGCAGAAGAAGAAGAAACAGAAGAAAGAGAAGGAGCAGAAGGAGAAGAAGAAGGAGAAGCAGAAGCAGAAGGAGAAGCAGAAAGAGAAGCAGAAGAAGCAGTAGCAGGAGAAGCAGAAGCAGAACAAACAGAAGAAGCCCAAGAAGCAGAAGGAGAACCTGAAGCAGAAGGACAAGCAGAAGCAGCAGAAGCTGGAAAAGCAGAAGCAGAAGAAACAGAACAAGGAGAAGAAGCAGAAGCAGAACGAGAAGCAGAAGAAGAAGTAGAAAGAGAAGGATTAGGAGTAGGAGGAGCAGAAGGAGAATCAGAAGCAGAAAGAGAAGCAGAAGGAGAAGCAGAAGGAGAAACAGAAGAAGCAGAAGTAGGAGAAGCAGAAGCAGAAGCAGAATGAGAAGCACAAGAGGGAGAAATTGAAGGAGAAGGAGAATGAGACGGAGAAGCAGAAGGAGAAGTAGGAGAAGCAGAAGAAGGAGAAGCAGGAAAAGCAGACGCAGGAGAAACAGAAGAAGGAGAAGAGCAGAAGCAGAAGCAGACGGAGAAGTAGAAGCAAAAGGAGAAGCAGAAGAAGCAGAAGCTGAAGCAGAAGAAGAAGAAACAGAAAAAGCAGAAGAAGCAGAAGAAGAAGCAGCAGGAGAAGCAGAAGAAGAAGAAGAAGAAGAAGGAGGAGAAACAGAAGGATAAGCAGAAGCAGAAAGAGAAGAAGAATGAGAAGGAGAAGCAGGAGAAGCAGAAGAAGCAGAAGCAGGAGAAGCAGAAGCAGAATGAAAAGCAGAAGAAGGAGAAATTGAAACAGAAGAAGATGCAGAAGGAGAAGCAGAAGCAGTAGTAGAAGCAGAAGAAGGAGAAGCAGAAGGAGAAGCATAAAGAGAAACAGAAGGAGAAGCAGAAGCAGGAGAAGCAGAATCAGAAGAAATAGAGGAAGGAGAAGAAGCAGAAGCAGAAAGAGAAGCAGAAACAGAAGGAGAAGCAGAAATAGAAGCAGAAGAAGACGAAGAAGCAAAAGCAGAACCTAAAGCAGAAGGAGAAGCAGGAGAAGCAGAAGAAGCAGAATCTGGAGAAGAAGAAGGAGAACCAGAAGGAGAAGCAGAAGCAGAAACAGAAGCAAAAGCGGAAGGAGAAGCAGAAGGAGAAGCAGAAGAAACAGAAGAAGCAGAATCAGTAGCAGAAGAAGCTGAAGATGCAGAACCAGAAAGAGAAGCAGAAGGAATAGCAGAAGAATGAGAAGGAGAAATAGAAGGAGAAGCAGAAGGAGAAGCAGGAAAAGCAGAAGAAACAGAAGCAGACGGAGAAGCAGAAGAAGGAGAAGGAGAAGCCGGAGCAGAAGAAGAATCAGAAGGAAAAGCACAAGCAGAAGGAGATGCAGAAGGAGAAGCAGGAAATGCAGAAGACGCAGAAGCAGAGGGAGAAGAAGGAGAAGAATCAGAATCAGAAGAAGCAGAAGCAGAAATAGAAAGAGAAGTCGACGAAGAGAAGCAGAACGAGAAGCAGGAGAAGCAGAAGAAGCACAAGCGGGAGAAGCAGAAGAAGAAGAAACAGAAGAAGGAGCAGAAGCAGAAGGAGAAGCAGAAAGAGAAGCAGGAAAAGCAGAAGAAGCAGAAGCAGGAGCAGCAGAAGGAGAAGAAACAGGAGAAGGACAAGAAGCAGAAAGAGAAGCAGTAGAAGCAGAAGAAGCAGGAAAAGCAGAAGCAGAAGAAAGAGAAGAAGAAGAAGACGAAGAAGAAGAAGAAAAAGAAGCAGCAGCATAAGGAGAAGCATAAGGAGAAGCATAAGGAGAAGCATAAGGAGAAGTATAAGGAGAAGCAGTAGAAGGAGAAGAAGCAGAAGCAGGAGAAGCTGAAGCAGAAGAAAAAGAATAAGCAAAAGAAGCAGAAGCAGAAGCAGTGAGAGAAGCAGAAGAAGGAGAAGGAGACGGAGCAGCTGAAGGAGAAGCAGAAGCAGAAAGAGAAGCAGAAACAGAAGGAGAACAAGAAGGAGAAGCAGGAGAATCAGAAGAAGCAGAAAGAGAAGGAGAAGAAGGAGAAGCAGAAGTAGAGTCAGAAGAAACAGAAGAAGAAGAAGCAGAAGAAACAGAAGCAAAAGAAACAGAAGAAGGAGAAGAGCAGAAGCAGAAGCAGAAGGAGAAGCAGAAGCAGAAGGAGAAGCAGAAAGAGAAGCAGGAGAAGCAGAAGAAGCAGGAGAAGCAGAAGCAGAAGAAACAGGAGAAGCCGAAGAAGCAGAAGCAGAATCTGAAGCAGAAGGAGAAACAGAAGAAGCACAATCTAAAGCAGAAGCAGAAGAAACAGAAATAGTAGAATAAGCAGAAGCAGAAGCACCAGGACAAGCAGAAGAACAAGAAGGAGAAGGCGAAAGAGAAGGATTAGGAGTAGGAGAAGCAAAAGGATAAGCAGAAGCAGAAAGAGACGCAGAAGGAGAAGCAGCACGAGAAGTAGGAGAAGCAGGAGAAGCAGAAGCAAGAGAAGCAGAGGAAACAGAAGACGCAGAAGCAGAATGAGAAGCAGAAGGAGAAATTGAAGCAGAAGGAGAAGGAGAAGCAGAAAGAGAAGCAGAAGAAAGAGAAGGAGAAGCAGAAAGAGAAGCAGAAAGAGAAGCACAACGAGAAGCACAACGAGAAGCAGGAGAAGCAGAAGCAGGAGAAGCAGAAGCAGAAGAAACATAAGAAGGAGAAGAAGCAGAAGCAGAAGGAGAAGCAGAAACAGAAGGAAAAGCAGAAATAGAAGCAGGAGCAGCAGAAGAAGCAGCAGCAGGAGAAGCAGAAGCAGAAGAAGCCGAAGAAGCAGAAGCAGAACCTGAAGCATAAGGAGATACAGCATAAGGAGATACAGGAGAAGCAGAAGAAACAGAATCTGGAGAAGCAGAAGGAGAAGCAGAAGCAGAAAGAGAAGCAAAAGCAGAAGGAGAAGCAGAAGGAGAAGCAGAAGAAACCGAAGAAGCAGAGGCAGTAGCAGAAGAAGCAGAAGATGCAGAAGCAGAAGAAGAAGCAGAAGCAGTAGTAGAAGCAGAAGAAGGAGAAGCAGAAGGAGAAGTATAAAGAGAAACAGAAGGAGAATCAGGAGAAGCAGAAGCAGGAGAAGCAGAATCAGAAGAAATATTAGAAGGAGAAGAAGCAGAAGCAGAAAGAGAAGCAGAAACAGAAGGAGAAGCAGAAAAAGAAGCAGAAGAAGCCGAAGAAGCAAAAGCAGAACCTAAAAGAGAAGGAGAAGCAGGAGAAGCAGAAGAAGCAGAATCTGGACAAGAAGAAGGAGAACCAGAAGGAGAAGCAGAAGCAGAAAGAGAAGCAAAAGCAGAAGGAGAAGCAGAAGAAACAGAAGAAGCAGAATCAGTAGCAGAAGAAGCTGAAGATGCAGAAGCAGAAAGAGAAGCAGAAGGAATAGCAGAAGAAAGAGAAGGAGAAATAGAAGGAGAAGCAGAAGGAGAAGCAGGAAAAGCAGAAGAAACAGAAGCAGACGGAGAAGCAGAAGAAGGAGAAGGAGAAGCCGGAGCAGAAGAAGAAGCAGAAGGAAAAGCACAAGCAGAAGGAGATGCAGAAGGAGAAGCAGGAAATGCAGAAGACGCAGAAGCAGAAGGAGAAGAAGAAGGAGAAGAATCAGAATCAGAAGAAGCAGAAGCAGAAATAGAAAGAGAAGCCGACGAAGAGAAGCAGAACGAGAAGCAGGAGAAGCAGAAGAAGCACAAGCGGGAGAAGCAGAAGAAGAAGAAACAGAAGAAGGAGAAGGAGCAGAAGCAGAAGGAGAAGCAGAAGGAGAAGCAGAAAGAGAAGCAGGAAAATCAGAAGAAGCAGAAGCAGGAGAAGCAGAAGGAGAAGAAACAGGAGAAGGACAAGAAGCAGAAAGAGAAGCAGTAGAAGCAGAAGAGGCAGGAAAAGAAGAAGCAGAAGAAAGAGAAGAAGAAGAAGACGAAGAAGAAGAAGAAGCAGCATAAGGAGAAGCATAAGGAGAAATATAAGGAGAAGCAGTAGAAGGAGAAGTAGAAGGAGAAGAAGCAGAAGCAGGAGAAGCAGAAGCAGAAGAAAAAGAATAAGCAAAAGAAGCAGAAGCAGAAGCAGTGAGAGAAGCAGAAGAAGGAGAAGGAGAAGGAGCAGCAGAAGGAGAAGCAGAAGCAGAAAGAGAAGCAGAAACAGAAGGAGAACAAGAAGGAGAAGCAGGAGAATCAGAAGAAGCAGAAAGAGAAGGAGAAGAAGGAGAAGCAGAAGTAGAATCAGAATAAACAGAAGAAGAAGAAACAGAAGCAAAAGAAACAGAAGAAGGAGAAGAGCAGAAGCAGAAGGAGAAGCAGAAGCAGAAGGAGAAGCAGAAAGAGAAGCAGGAGAACCAGAAGAAGCAGGAGAAGCAGAAGCAGAAGAAACAGGAGAAGCCGAAGAAGCAGAAGCAGAATCTGAAGCAGAAGGAGAAACAGAAGAAGCACAATCTGAAGCAGAAGCAGAAGAAACAGAAATAGTAGAATAAGCAGAAGCAGAAGCACCAGGACAAGCAGAAGAACAAGAAGGAGAAGGCGAAAGAGAAGGATTAGGAGTAGGAGAAGCAAAAGGATAAGCAGAAGCAGAAAGAGACGCAGAAGGAGAAGCAGCACGAGAAGTAGGAGAAGCAGGAGAAGCAGAAGCAAGAGAAGCAGAAGAAACAGAAGACGCAGAAGCAGAATGAGAAGCAGAAGGAGAAATTGAAGAAGAAGGAGAAGCAGAAGCAAAAGGAGAAGCAGAAGAAGGAGAAGGAGAAGCAGAAAGGGAAGCAGAAAGAGAAGCAGAAAGAGAAGCACAACGAGAAGCAGGAGAAGCAGAAGCAGGAGAAGCAGAAGCAGAAGAAACATAAGAAGGAGAAGAAGCAGAAGCAGAAGGAGAAGCAGAAACAGAAGGAAAAGCAGAAATAGAAGCAGGAGCAGCAGAAGAAGCAGCAGCAGGAGAAGCAGAAGCAGAAGAAGCCGAAGAAACAGAAGCAGAACCTGAAGCATAAGGAGATACAGGAGAAGCAGAAGAAGCAGAATCTGGAGAAGCAGAAGGAGAAGCAGAAGCAGAAAGAGAGGCAAAAGCAGAAGGAGAAGCATAAGGAGAAGCAGAAGAAACAGAAGAAGCAGAGGCAGTAGCAGAAGATGTAGAAGCAGAAGGAGAAGCAGAAGGAAAAGCAGAAGAACGAGAAGGAGAAGGAGAAGGAGAAACAGAAGGAGAAGCAGAAAGAGAAGCAGAAGGAGGAGCAGGAGAAGGAAAAGCAGCAGGAGAAGCAGAAAGAGAAGCAGAAAGAAAAGCAGAAGGAGAAGCAGGAGATGCAGAAACAGGAGAAGAACAAGCAGAAGAAACAGGAGAAGGACAAAAGCAGAAGCAGAAGGAGAAGCAGAAAGAGAAGTAGGGGAAGCAGAAGAAGCAGAAGCAGGAGAAGCAGAAGCATAAGAATCCGAAGAAGCAGAAGCAGAACCTGAAGCAGAAGGAGAAGCAGGAGAAGCAGAAGAATCAGAATCTGGAGAAGCAGAATGAGAAGCAGAAGGAGAAGCAGAAGCAGAAAGAGAATCAAAAGCAGAAGGAGAAGCAGAAGAAACAGAAGAAGTAGAAGCAGTAGCAGTTGTAGCAGAAGCAGAAGGAAAAGCAGAAGAACAAGAAGGAGAAGGAGAAACAGAAGGAGAAGCAGAAAGAGAAGCAGGTAAAGCAGAAGAAGAAGAAGAAGCAGAAGGAGAATCAGAAGGAGAAGCAGAAGAAGGAGAAGGAGAAGCAGAAGCAGAAGAAGATGCAGAAGGAGAAGCAGAAGAAGCAGAAGCAGAAGGAGAAGCAGGAAAAGCAGAAGAAGCAGAAGCAAAAGGAGAAGCAAAAGAAGGAGAAGGAGAAGCAGAGGCAGAAGAAGAAGCATAAGGACAAGCACAAGCAGAAGGAGATGCAGAAGGAGAAGCAGGAGAAGCAGAAGAAGCAGAAGCTGAAGGAGAAGCAGAAGTAGGAGAAGGAGAAGGAGGAGAAGCAGAAGCAGAAGGAGAAGCAGAAGCAGAAGCAGAATGAGAAGCAGAAAGAGAAGCAGGAGGAGGACAAGAAGCAGAAGCAGGAGAAGCCGAAAGAGAAGAAGCAGAAACAGAAGCAGAAGGAGAAGCAGAAGCAGAAGGAGAAGCAGCAGAAGAAGTAGAACCAGAAATTCAGGCAGCAGAAAAAGAAGAAGCAGAAGCAGAAGGAGAAGCCAAAAGAGAAGCAGAAGGGGAAGTAGAAAAAACAGCAGAAGAAGCAGAAAAACAAGCAGGAGAAGCAGAATCAGGAAGAGAAGTAGAAGCAGAATAAGCAGAAGCAGAAGAAGAAGCAGTAGAAGCATAAGAAGCAGAAGCAGGAAGAGAAGCAGAAGGAGCAGAAGAAGGAGAAGCAGAAGAAGAAGAAACAGAAGAAGCAGAAGCAGAATGAGAAGCAGAAGAAGGAGAAATTGAAGCAGAAGCAGAAGCTGAAGGAGAAGCAGAAGCAGAAAGAGAAGCAGCAGAAGGAGAAGGAGAAGGAAAAGCAGGAATAGAAGAAGAAGACGAAGAAGAAAAAGAAGAAGAAGAAGAAGATGAAGAAGAAGAAGAAGAAGAAGAAGAAGAAGAAGAAGAAGAGAGAAGAAGAGAGAGAGAGAGAGAGAGAGAGAGAGAGAGAGAGAGAGAGAGAGAAGAAGAAGAAGAAGAAGAAGAAGAAGAAGAAGAAGAAGAAGAAGGAAAAGGAGAAGGAGTAGGAGAAGAAGAAGGAGAAGGAGAAGCAGTAGAAGCAGAAGAAGATGCAGAAGGAGAAGCAGAAGAAGCAGAAGCAGAAGGAGAAGCAGGAAAAGCAGAAGAAGCAGAAACAAAAGGTGAAGCAAAAGAAGGAGAAGGAGAAGCAGAGGCAGAAGAGGAAGCATAAGGACAAGCACAAGCAGAAGGAGATGCAGAAGGAGAAGCAGGAGAAGCAGAAGTATAAGAATCCGAAGAAGCAGAAGCAGAACCTGAAGCAGAAGGAGAAGCAGGAGAAGCAGAAGAAGCAGAATCTTTAGAAGCAGAATGAGAAGCAGAAGGAGAAGCAGAAGCAGAAAGAGAATCAAAAGCAAAAGGAGAAGCAGAAGAAACAGAAGAAGTAGAAGCAGTAGCAGTTGTAGCAGAAGCAGTAGGAAAAGCAGAAGAACAAGAAGGAGAAGGAGAAACAGAAGGTGAAGCAGAAGGAGAAGCAGAAAGAGAAGCAGGTAAAGCAGAAGAAGAAGAAGCAGAAGGAGAATCAGAAGGAGAAGCAGAAGAAGGAGAAGGAGAAGCAGAAGCAGAAGAAGATGCAGAAGGAGAAGCAGAAGAAGCAGAAGCAGAAGGAGAAGCAGGAAAAGCAGAAGAAGCAGAAACAAAAGGTGAAGCAAAAGAAGGAGAAGGAGAAGCAGAGGCAGAAGAAGAAGCATAAGGACAAGCACAAGCAGAAGGAGATGCAGAAGGAGAAGCTGGAGAAGCAGAAGAAGCAGAAGCTGAAAGAGAAGCAGAAGTAGGAGAAGGAGAAGGAGGAGAAGCAGAAGCAGAAGGAGAAGCAGAAGCAGAATGAGAAGCAGAAAGAGAAGCAGGAGGAGGACAAGAATCAGGAGAAGCCGAAAGAGAAGAAGCAGAAACAGAAGCAGAAGGAGAAGCAGCAGAAGAAGTAGAACCAGAAATTCAGGCATGAGAAACAGAAGAAGCAGAAGCAGAAGGAGAAGCAAAAAGAGAAGCAGAAGGAGAAGTAGAAAAAGCAGCAAAAGAAGCAGAAAAACAAGTAGGAGAAGCAGGAGCAGAAAGAGAAGTAGAAGCAGAAGAAGCAGAAGAAGCAGAAGAAGAAGCAGTAGAAGCATAAGAAGCAGAAGCAGGAGAAGCAGAACCAGAAGAAAAAGAAGAAGCATAAGAAGCAGAAGCAGAGGGAGAAACAGAAGAAGGAGAAGGAGCAGCAGAAAGTGAAGCAGAAGGAGATGCAGAAGCAGAAAGAGAAGCAGAAATAGAAGGAGAAGAAGAAGGAGAAGTTGGAGAATCAGAAGAAGCAGAAGCAGAAGAAGGAGAAGGAGAAGCAGAAGGAGAAGGACAAGCAGGAGAAGCAGAAGAAGCAGAAGCGGGAGAAGCAGAAGAAGAAGAAGAAACAGAAGAAGGAAAAGGAGCAGAAGGAGAAGCAGAAGCAGAAGGAGAAGCAGAAAGAGAAGCAGAAGAAGCAGTAGCAGGGGAAGCAGAAGCAGAAGAAACAGAAGAAGCCGAAGAATCAGAAGGAGAACCTGAAGCAGAAAGAGAAGCAGAAGCAGTAGAAGCTGGAAAAGCAGAAGCAGAAGAAACCGAACAAGCAGAAGAAGCAGAAGCAGAAGGAGAAGCAGAAGAAGAGGGAGAAAGAGAAGGATTAGGAGTAGGAGGAGCAGAAGCAGAATATGAAGCAGAAAGAGAAGCAGAAGGAGAAGCAGCAGGAGAAACAGAAGCAGAAGCAGGAGAAGCAGAAGCAGAAGCAGAAAGAGAAGCACAAGAAGGAGGAATTGAAGGAGAAGGAGAATGAGACGAAGAAGCAGAAGGAGAAGCAGGAGAAGCAGAAGAAGGAGAAGGAGAAGGCGAAAGAGAAGGATTAGGAGTAGGAGAAGCAAAAGGATAAGCAGAAGCAGAAAGAGACGCAGAAGGAGAAGCAGCACGAGAAGTAGGAGAAGCAGCAGAAGCAGAAGCAGGAGAAGCAGAAGAAACAGAAGACGCAGAAGCTTAATGAGAAGCAGAAGGAGAAATTGAGGCAGAAGCAGAAGGAGAAGCAGAAGCAGAAGCAGAAGAAGGAGAAGGAGAAGCAGAAAGAGAAGCACAACGAGAAGCAGCAGAAGCAGAAGCAGGAGAAGCAGAAGCATAAGAATCCGAAGAAGCAGAAGGAGAACCTCAGGCAGAAGGAGAAGCAGGAGAAGAAGAAGAAGCAGAATCTGGAGAAGGAGAAGGAGAAGCAGAAGCAGAAAGAGAATGAAAATCAGAAGGAGAAGCAGAAGAAACAGAAGAAGTAGAAGCAGTAGCTGTTGTAGCAGAAGCAGAACGAGAAGCAGAAGGAAAAGCAGAAGAAGAAGAAGGAGAAGGAGAAACAGAAGGAGAAGCAGAAGGAGAAGCAGAAAGAGAAGCAGGTAAAGCAGAAGAAGAAGAAGAAGAAGAAGAAGAAGAAGGAGAATAAGAAGGAGAAGCAGAAGAAGGAGAAGGAGAAGCAGAAGCAGAAAAAGATGCAGAAGGAAAAGCAAAAGAAGCAGAAGCAGAAGGAGAAGCAGGAAAATCAGAAGAAGCAGAAGCAAAAGGAGAAGCAAAAGAAGGAGAAGGAGAAGCAGAGGCAGAAGAAGAAGCATAAGGCCAAGCACAAGCAGAAGGAGATGCAGAAGGAGAAGCAGAAGAAGCAGAAGATGAAGGAGAAGCAGAAGTAGGAGAAGGAGAAGGAGGAGAAGCAGAAGCAGAAGGAGAAGCAGAGCGGAATGAGAAGCAGAAAGAGAAGCAGGAGAAACACAAGAAGCAGAAGCAGGAGAAGCCGAAAGAGAAGAAGCAGAAGAAGCAGAATCAGAAGTACAAGCAGAAGCAGAAGGAGAAGCAGCAGAAGAAGTAGAATCAGAAATTCAGGCAGGAGAAACAGAAGAAGCAGAAGCAGAAGAAGAAGGCGAAGAAAAAAGAGAAGGAGGAGAAGGAGAAGTAGAAGAAGCAGCAGAAGGAGAAGCAGCAGAAGAAGCAGAAAAACAAGCAGGAGAAGCAGAAGCACAAAGAGAAGTAGAAGCAGAAGAAGCAGAAGCAGAAGAAGAAGCAGTAGAAGCATAAGAAGCAGAAGCAGGAGAAGCAGAACCAGAAGATAAAGAAGAGCATAAGAAGCAGAAGCAGAGGGAGAAACAGAAGAAGGAGAAAGAGCAGTAGAAGTGAAGCAGACGGAGATGCAGAAGCAGAAAGCGAAGCAGAAACAGAAGGAGAAGAAGAAGGAGAAGTTGGAGAATCAGAGATGCAGAGCAGAAGTAGAAAGAGA
>NW_012290500.1:0-2842 GCF_000151885.1 Dipodomys ordii | reverse complement strand
TAAGCATAAGAAGCAGATTCAGAGGGGTTAAGCAGATGGAATATGGAGCAGCAGATGTAGATGCTGAAGTTTAAAGTGATTCTGTTTCTGAAGTAGAACAAGATGGAGAAGCATGAGAAGCAGAAGAGGTAGAAGTAGAAGCGGAAAGAGAAGGAGAAGAAGGAGAAGCTGGAAGTAGAATCAGAATATACTGATGAAGAAGAAGCTGATGATTTTGAAGCAAAAGAAACAGAAGAAGGAGAAGATCAGAAGCAGAAGCAGAATGAGAAGCAGAAGCAGAAGGTGAAGCAGAAAGAGAATCAGGAGAAGCAGAAGAAGCAGGAGAAGCAGAAGCAAAAGAAAGAGAAGAAGCCGAAGAAGCAGAAGCAGAATATGAAGCAGAAGGAGAAACAGAAGAAGCACAATCTGAAGCAGAAGCAGAAAAAACAGAAATAGTAGAATAAACAGAAGCAGAAGCAGCAGGAGAAGCAGAAGAAGAAGAAGGAGAAGGCAAAAGAGAAGGATTACTAGTAGGAGAAGCAGAAGGATAAGCAGAAGCAGAAAGAGAAGCAGAAGGAGAAGCAGCACGAGAAGCAGGAGAAGCAGAAGAAGCAGAAGCAGGAGAAGCAGAAAAAACAGAAGAGGCAGAAGCAGAATGAGAAGCAGAAGGAGAAATTGAAGCAGAAGGAGAAGCAGAAGAAGAAGGAGAAGGAGAGGGAGAAGCAGAAAGAGAAGCAGAACGAGAAGCAGGACAAGCAGCAGCAGGAGAAGCAGAAGCAGAAGAAACAGAAGAAGGAGAAGAAGCAGAAGCAGAAGGAAAAGCAGAAACAGAAGGAAAAGCAGAAGGAGAAGCAGGAGAAGCAGAAGCAGCAGCAGGAGAAGCAGAAGCAGAAGAAGCCGAAGAAGCAGAAGCAGAACCTGAAGCAGAAGGAGAAGCAGGAGACGGGGAAGAAGCAGAATCTGGAGAAGCAGAAGGATAAGCAGAAGCAGAAAGGGAAGCAAAAGCAGAAGGAGAAGCAGAAGGAGAAGTAGAAGACACAGAAGAAGCAGACGCAGTAGCAGAAGCAGCAGAAGATGCAGAAGTAGAAGGAGAAGCAGAAGGAAAAACAGAAGAACGAGAAGGAGAAGGAGAAGGAGAAACAGAAGGAGAAGCAGAAAGAGAAGCAGAAGAAGGAGCAGGAGAAGGAAAAGCAGCAGGAGAAGCAGAAAGAGCAGAAGAAGGAGAAGCAGGAGAAGCAGAAACGGGAGAAGCAGAAGCAGAAGAAACAGGAGAAGGACAAGAAGCAGAAGCAGAAGGAGACGCAGAAACAGAAGGAAAAGCATAAGGAGAAGCAGGAGAAGCAGAAGAAGCAGCAGCAGGAGAAGCAGAAGCAGAAGAAGCCGAAGAAACAGAAGGAGAACCTGAAGCAGAAGGAGAAGCAGGAGAAGGAGAAGAAGCAGAATCTGGAGAAGCAGAAGGAGAAGCAGAAGCAGAAAGAGAAGCAGACGAAGAGAAGCAGAACGAGAAGCAGGAGAAGCAGAAGAAGAAGAAACAGAAGAAGGAGAAGTAGCAGAAGCAGAAGGAGAAGCAGAAAGAAAAGCAGAAACAGAAGGAGAAGCAGAAAGAGAAGGAGGGGAAGCAGAAGCATAAGAATCCGAAGAAGCAGAAGCAGAACCTGAAGCAGGAGAAATAGAAGAAGCAGAATCTGGAGAAGCAGAATGACAAGCAGAAGGAGAAGCAGAAGAAGAAAGGGAATCAAAAGCAGAAGTAGAAGCAGAAGAAACAAAAGAACAGAAGCAGTAGTCGTTGTAGCAGAAGCAGAAGGAAAAGCAGTAGGAAAAGCAGAAGAACGAGAAGGAGAAGGAGAAGCAGAAGGAGAATCAGAAGAAGAAGCAGAAGAAGAAGGAGAAGCAGAAGCAGAAGAAGCAGCAGAAGGAGAAGCAGAAGCAGAAGAAGATGCAGAAGGAGAAGCAGGAGAAGCAGAAGAAGCAGAAGCAGAAGGAGAAGGAGAAGTAGGAGAAGGAGAAGGAGAAGGAAGGGCAGCAGAAGCAATAGGAGAAGCAGAAGGAGAAGCAGAAGAATGAGAAGAAGAAAGAGAAGCAGGAGAAGCACAAATGCAGAAGCAGAAGAAGCAGAACAGGAGATCAGAAGAGAAGAGAAGAAGAAGAGAAGAAGAAGAGAGAAGAAGAAGAAGAAGAAGAAGAAGAAGAAGAAGAAGAAGAAGAAGAAGTAGAAGAAAAAGAAGAAGAAGAAGAAGAAGAAGAAGCAAAAGGAGAAGAAGAAGCAAAAGGAGAAGAAGAAGCAAAAGAAGAAGGAGAAGCTGGAGAAGCAGAAGGAGAAGAAGAAGAAGCAGAAGTAGAAGCAGAAGGAGAAGTAGAAGAAGGAGAAGGAGGAGCAGAAGGACAAGCAGCAGGAGAAGCAGAAAGAGAAGCAGGAGAAGCAGAAGAAGCAGAAGCAGGAGAATCAGAAGCAGAAGAAAAAGAAGAAGCATGAGAAGCAGAAGCAGAGGGAGAAGGAGCAGATGTAGAAGCAGAAGGAAAAGCAGAAGAACGAGAAGGAGAAGGAGAAACAGAAGGAGAAGCAGAAGGAGAGGCAGAGGGAGAAGCCGAAGGAGAAGCAGGAAAAGCAGAAGAAGCAGAAGCAAAAGGTGAACCAAAAGAAGCAGGAGAAGCAGAAGCAGAAGAAGAAGCATAAGAACAAGCAGAAGGAGATGCAGAAGGAGAAGCAGGAGAAGCAGAAGAAGCAGAAGCTGAAGGAGAAGCAGAAGTAAGAGAAGGAGGAGAAGCAGAAGCAGAAGGAGAAGCAGAAGCAGAATGAGTAGCAGAAAGAGAAGCAGGAGAAGCACAAGAAGCAGAAGCAGGAGAACCCGAAAGAGAAGAAGAA
>NW_012290499.1:0-5152 GCF_000151885.1 Dipodomys ordii | reverse complement strand
GAAGAAGAAGAAGAAGAAGAAGAAGAAGAAGAAGAAGAAGAAGAAGAAGTTTGAAGAAGAAGAAGAAGAAGAAGAAGAAGAAGAACGAGAAGAAGAAGAAGAAGAAGAAGAAGAAGAAGAAGAAGAAGAAGAAGAAGAAGAAGAAGAAGAAGAAGAAGAAGAAGAAGAAGAAGAAGAAGAAGAACAAGAAGAAGAAGAAGAAGAAGAAGAAGAAGAAGAAGAAGAAGGAGAAGGAGAAGGAGAAGCAGTAGAAGCAGAAGAAGCAGAAGCAGGAGAAGCAGAAGAAGTAGAAGTAGAAGCAGAAAGAGAAGGAGAAGAAGGAGAAGCAGAAGTAGAATCAGAAGAAACAGAAGAAGAAGAAGCAGAAGAAACAGAAGCAAAAGAAACAGAAGAAGGATAAGAGCAGAAGCAGAAGCAGAAGGAGAAGCAGAAGAAGAAGGAGAAGCAGAAAGAGAAGCAGGAGAAGCAGAAGCAGGAGAAGCAGAAGCAGAAGATACAGAAGAAGCCGAAGAAGCAGAAGCAGAATCTGAAGCAGAAGGAGAAACAGAAGAAGCACAATCTGAAGCAGAAGCAGAAGAAACAGAAATAATAGAATAAACAGAAGCAGAAGCAGCAGGAGAAGCAGAAGAAGAAGAAGGAGAAGGCAAAAGAGAAGGATTACTAGTAGGAGAAGCAGAAGGATAAGCAGAAGCAGAAAGAGAAGCAGAAGGAGAAGCAGCACGAGAAGCAGGAGAAGCAGAAGAAGCAGAAGCAGGAGAAGCAGAAAAAAACAGAAGAGGCAGAAGCAGAATGAGAAGCAGAAGGAGAAATTGAAGCAGAGGGAGAAGCAGAAGAAGAAGGAGAAGGAAAGGGAGAAGCAGAAAGAGAAGCAGAACGAAAACCAGGACAATCAGCAGCAGGAGAAGCAGAAGCAGAAGAAACAGAAGAAGGAGAAGAAGCAGAAGGAAAAGCAGAAACAGAAGGAAAAGCAGAAGGAGAAGCAGGAGAAGCAGAAGCAGAAGCAGCAGGAGAAGCAGAAGCAGAAGAAGCCGAAGAAGCAGAAGCAGAACCTGAAGCAGAAGGAGTAGCAGGAGAAGGAGAAGAAGCAGAATCTGGAGAAGCAGAAGGAGAAGCAGAAGCAGAAAGAGAAGCAAAAGCAGAAGGAGAAACAGAAGGAGAAGTAGAAGAAACAGAGAAGCAAAAGAAGGAGAAGGAGAAGCAGAGGCAGAAGAAGAATCATAAGCACAAGCACAAGCATAAGGAGATGCAGAAGGAGAAGCAAAAGAAGCAGAAGCTGAAGGAGAAGCAGAAGTAGGAGAAGGAGAAGGAGGAGAAGTAGAAGCAGAAGGACAAGCAGAAGCGGAATGAGAAGCAGAAAGAGAAGCAGGAGAAGCACAAGATGCAGAAGCAGGAGAAGCCGAAAGAGAAGAACCAGAAGAAGCAGAAACAGAAGCAGAATTAGAAGCAGAAGCAGAAGGAGAAGCAGCAGAAGAAGTAGAACCTGAAATTCCGGCAGGAGAAACAGAAGAAGCAGAAGCAGAAGGAGAAGCAAAAAGAGAAGCAGAAGGAGAAGTAGAAGAAGCAGCAGAAGGAGAAGCAGCAGAAGAAGCAGAAAAACAAGCAGGAGAAGCAGAAGCAGAAAGAGAAGTAGAAGCAGAAGAAGCGGAAGAAACAGAAGCAGAAGAAGCAGTAGAAGCATAAGAAGCAGAAGCAGGGAAAGCAGAAGTAGAAGAAAAAAAGAAGCATAAGAAGCAGAAGCCGAAGCAGAGAGAGAAAAAGAAGAAGGAGAAGGAGCAGCAGAAGTTGAAGCAGAAGGAGATGCAGATGCAGAAAGAGAAGCAGAAACAGAAGGAGAAGGAGAAGGAGAAGTTGGAGAATCAGAAGAAGCAGAAGCAGAAAGAGAAGCAGAAGAAGGAAAAGGAGAAGCAGAAGCAGAAGGACAAGCAGGAGAAGCAGAAGAAGCAGAAGCGGGAGAAACAGCAGCAGAAGAAGAAACAGAAGAAGGAGAAGGAGCAGAAGGAGAAGCAGATGCAAAAGGAGAAGCAGAAAGGGAAGCAGAAGAAGCAGTAGCAGGAGGAGCAGAAGCAGAACAAACAGAAGAAGCCGAAGAAGCAGAAGCAAAACCTGAAGCAGAAGGAGAAGCAGAAGCAGGAGAAGCTGGAAAAGCAGAAGTAGAAGAAACAGAACAAGCAGAAGAAGCAGAAGCAGAACTTGAAGCAGAAGAAGAAGAAGGAGAAAGAGAAGGATTAGGAGTAGGAGGAGCAGAAGCAGAATTAGAAGCAGAAAGAGAAGCAGAAGGAGAAACAGAAGAAGCAGAAGCAGGAGAAGCAGAAGCAGAAGCAGAATGAGAAGCACAAGAAGGAGAAATTGAAGGAGAAGGAGAATGGGACGGAGAAGCATAAGGAAAAGTAGGAGAAGCAGAAGAAGAAGAATCAGTAAAAGCAGAAGGAGAAGAAGGAGAAGAGCAGAAGCAGAAGGAGAAACATAATCGGAAGGAGAAGAAGAAGAAGCAGAAGCTGAAGCGGAAGAAGAAGAAACAGAAAAACAGAAGAAGCAGAAGAAGAAGCAGCAGTAGAAGCAGAAGAAGAAGAAGGAGAAGGAGAAAGAGAAGGATTAGGAGTAGGAGAAACAGAAGGATAAGCAGAAGCAGAAAGAGAAGCAGAAGACGCAGGAGAAGCAGAAGCAGAAGACGCAGGAGAAGCCGAAGAAGCAGAAGCAGAATGTGAAGCAGAAGCAGAAACAGAAGAAGCACAATCTGAAGCAGAAGAATCAGAAATAGTAGAATAAGCAGAAGCAGAAGCAGCAGGAGAAGCAGAAGAAGAAGAAGTAGAAGGCGAAAGAAAAATATTAGGAGTAGGAGAAGCAAAAGGATAAGCAGAAGCAGAAAGAGACGCAGAAAGAGAAGCAGCAAGAGAAGGAGGAGAAGCAGGAGAAGCAGAAGCAGGAGAAGCAGAAGAAACAGAAGACGCAGAAGCAGAATGAGAAGCAGAAGGAGAAATTGAAGCAGAAGCAGAAGGAGAAGCAGAAGGAGAAGCTGAAGAAGGAGAAGGAGAAGCAGAAAGAGAAGCAGAAAGAGAAGCACAACGAGAAGCAGGAGAAGCAGAAGCAGGAGAAGCAGAAGCAGAAGAAACATAAGAAGGAGAAGAAGCAGAAGGAGAATCAGAAACAGAAGGAAAAGCAGAAATAGAAGCAGGAGCAGCATAAGAAGCAGCAGCAGGAGAAGCAGAAGCAGAAGAAGCCGAAGAAACAGAAGCAGAACCTGAAGCATAAGGAGATACAGGAGAAGCAGAAGAAGCAGAAACTGGAGAAGCAGAAGGAGAAGCAGAAGCAGAAAGAGAGGCAAAAGCAGAAGGAGAAGCATAAGGAGAAGCAGAAGAAACAGATGAAGCAGAGGCAGTAGCAGAAGATGTAGAAGCAGAAGGAGAAGCAGAGGGAAAAGCAGAAGAACGAGAAGGAGAAGGAGAAACAGAAGGAGAAGCAGAAAGAGAAGCAGAAGAAGGAGCAGGAGAAGGAAAAGCAGCAGGAGAAGCAGAAAGAGAAGAAGAAAGAAAAGCAGAAGGAGAAGCAGGAGATGCAGAAACAGGAGAAGAACAAGCAGAAAAAACAGGAGAAGGACAAGAAGCAGAAGCAGAAGGAGAAGCAGAAAGAGAAGGAGGGGAAGCAGAAGAAGCAGAAGCAGGAGAAGCAGAAGCATAAGAATCCGAAGAAGCAGAAGCAGAACCTGAAGCAGAAGGAGAAGCAGGAGAAGCAGAAGAATCAGAATCTGGAGAAGCAGAATGAGAAGCAGAAGGAGAAGCAGAAGCAGAAAGAGAATCAAAAGCAGAAGGAGAAGCAGAAGAAACAGAAGAAGTAGAAGCAGTAGCAGTTGTAGCAGAAGCAGAAGGAAAAGCAGAAGAACAAGAAGGAGAAACAGAAGGAGAAGCAGAAGGAGAAGCAGAAAGAGAAGCAGGTAAAGCAGAAGAAGAAGAAGCAGAAGGAGAATCAGAAGGAGAAGCAGAAGAAGGAGAAGGAGAAGCAGAAGCAGAAGAAGATGCAGAAGGAGAAGCATAAGAAGCAGAAGCAGAAGGAGAAGCAGGAAAAGCAGAAGAAGCAGAAGCAAAAGGAGAAGCAAAAGAAGGAGAAGGAGAAGCAGAGGCAGAAGAAGAAGCATAAGGACAAGCACAAGCAGAAGGAGATGCAGAAGGAGAAGCAGGAGAAGCAGAAGCTGAAGGAGAAACAGAAGTAGGAGAAGGAGAAGGAGGAGAAGAAGAAGCAGAAGGAGAAGCAGAAGCAGAATGAGAATCAGAAAGAGAAGCAGGAGAAGCACAAGAAGCAGAAGCAGGAGAAGCCGAAAGAGAAGAAGCAGAAACAGAAGCAGAAGGAGAAGCAGAAGCAGAAGGAGAAGCAGCAGAAGAAGTAGAACCAGAAATTCAGGCAGCAGAAACAGAAGAAGCAGAAGCAGAAGGAGAAGCCAAAAGAGAAGCAGAAGGGGAAGTAGAAAAAACAGCAGAAGAAGCAGAAAAACAAGCAGGAGAAGCAGAACCAGGAAGAGAAGTAGAAGCAGAAGAAGCAGAAGAAGAAGAAGAAGCAGTAGAAGCATAAGAAGCAGAAGCAGGAGAAGCAGAACCAGAAGAAAAAGCAGAAGCATAAGAAGCAGAAGCAGAGGGAGAAACAGAAGAAGGAGAAGGAGCAGCAGAAGGTGAAGCAGAAGGAGATGCAGAAGGAGAAAGAGAAGCAGAAACAGAAGGAGAAGAAGAAGGAGAAGTTGGAGAATCAGAAGAAGCAGAAGCAGAAAGAGAAGCAGAAGAAGGAGAAGGAGAAGCAGAAGGAGAAGGACAAGCAGGAGAAGCAGAAGAAGCAGAAGCTGGAGAAGCAGAAGAAGAAGAAGAAGAAACAGAAGAAGGAGAAGGAGCAGAAGGAGAAGCAGAAGCAGAAGGAGAAGCAGAAAGAGAAGCAGAAGAAGCAGAAGAAGCAGTAGCTGGAGAAGCAGAAGCAGAAGAAACAGAAGAAGCCGAAGAAGCAGAAGGAGAACCTGAAGCAGAAGGACAAGCAGAAGCAGCAGAAGCTGGAAATGCAGAAGCAGAAGAAACCGAACAAGCAGAAGAAGCAGAAGCAGAACGAGAAGCAGAAGAAGAGGGAGAAAGAGAAGGATTAGGAGTAGGAGGAGCAGAAGCAGAATAAGAAGCAGAAAGAG
>NW_012290498.1:0-1619 GCF_000151885.1 Dipodomys ordii | reverse complement strand
AAGGAGAAGCTGGAGAAGCAGAAGCAGGAGAAGCAGAATCAAAAGAAATTGAAGAAGGTTTAAGAAGCAGAAGCAGAAAGAGAAGTCTCAATCTGAAGGAGAAGCAGAAATAGAAGCAGAAGAAAGCTGGAAGCAGAACTTGAAAGCAGAAGGAGAAGCAGAAGAAGCAGAATCTGGAGAAGAAGGAGAACCAGAAGGAGAAGCAGAAGCAGAAAGAGAAGCAAAAGCAGAAGGTGAAGCAGAAAGAGAAGCAGAAGAAACAGAAGAAGCAGAAGCAGAAGCAGTAGCAGAAGAAGCTGAAGATGCAGAAGCAGATAGAGAAGCAGAAGGAATAGCAGAATAACGACAAGGAGAAACAGAAGGAGAAGAAGAATGAGAAGCAGTAGGAGAAGCAGGAAAAACAGAAGAAGCAGAAACAGACGGAGAAGCAGAAGAAGGAGAAGCAGAAGCAGAAGAAGAAGCAGAAGGAAAAGCACAAGCAGAAGGAGATGCAGAAGGAGTAGCAGGAGAAGCAGAAGAAGCAGAAGCAGAAGGAGAAGCAGAAGGAGAAGAATCAGAATCAGAAGAAGCAGAAGGAGAAGTAGAAAGAGAAGCCGACGAAGAGAAGCAGAACGAGAAGCAGGAGAAGCAGAAGAAGCAGAGCGGGAGAAGCAGAAGAAGAAGAAACAGAAGAAATAGACGGAGCAGAAGCAGAAGGAGGAGCAGAAGCAGAAGGAGAAGCAGAAAGAGAAGCAGGAAAAGCAGAAGAAGCAGAAGCAGGAGAAGCAGAAGCAGAAGAAACAGGAGAAGGACAAGAAGCAGAAGCAGAAGCAGAAGGAGAAGCAGAAACAGAAGGAGAAGCAGAAAGAGAAGGAGGGGAAGCAGAAGAAGCAGAAGCAGGAGAACCAGAAGCATAAGAATCCGAAGAAGCAGAAGCAGAACCTGAAGCAGAAGGAGAAGCAGGAGAAGCAGAAGAAGCAGAATCTGGAGAAGCAGAATGAGAAGTTGAAGGAGAAGCAGAAGCAGAAAGAGAATCAAAAGGAGAAGGAGAAGCGGAAGAAACAGAAGAAGCAGAAGCAGTAGCAGTTGCAGCAGAAGCAGAAGGAGAAGCAAAAGTAAAAGCAGAAGAACGAGAAGGAGAAACAGAAGGAGAAGCAGAAGGAGAAGCAGAAGAAGCAGAAGGAGAAGCAGAAGGAGAAACAGAAGCAGAAGAAGCAGCAGAAGGAGAACAGAAGCAGAAGAAGATGCAGAAGGAGAAGCAGAAGAAGCAGAAGCAGAAGTAGAAGGAGAAGTAGGAGAAGGAGAAGGAAGAGCTGCAGAAGCAATAGGAGAAGCAGAAGAAGAAGCAGAAGCAGAATGAGAAGCAGAAAGAGAAGCAGTAGAAGAAGAAGAAGCAGGAAAAGCAGAAGCAGCAGAAAGAGAAGAAGAAGAAGAAGAAGAAGAAGAAGAAGAAGAAGAAGAAGAAGAAGAAGAATAAGAAGAAGAAGAAGAAGAAGAAGAAGAAGAAGAAGAAGAAGAAGAAGGAGAAGAAGGAGAAGGAGAAGGAGAAGCAGTAGAAGCAGAAGAAGCAGGAGAAGCAGAAGCAGGAGAAGCAGAAGCAGAAGAAAAAGAATAAGCATAAGAAGCAGAATCAGAGGAGA
>NW_012290497.1:0-1358 GCF_000151885.1 Dipodomys ordii | reverse complement strand
TCAACACAGTGGGACACAGATGAGACAAAGCATGAGACACAGCGGGGGACAGAACGGGAGACAGCGGGGGACACAGGAGGAACACAGCGGGGACTCAGCGGGGGACACAGCGGGGGACAAAGCGGGACACCATGGAACAGAGCGGGACACAGCGGGAAACAGCGGTGACCCTGCGGGAACACAGCGGGACACAGCGGGGGACACAGCGGGACACAGCAGGACACAGCGGGGGACACAGCGGAACACAGTTGGGGACAGAGTGTGGGACACAGCAAGACACAGCGGGGACAAAGCTGGACACAATGGGGTACACACAGCGGGACACAGCGGGGCCAGAGCAGGGACACACCGGGACACAGCGGGCACACAGCGGGGACACAGCGGGACACAGCGGGGGCACAGCAGGACAAAGCGGGGGACACAGCAGGACACAGCGGGACACAGCGGGGGACACAGCGGGGGACAGCAGAGATAGAGAGGGGCCACAGCGGGACACAGCGGTGACAGAGCTGGACACAGCGGTGTACACAGCGGGACACAGCGGGCACACAGCGGGGACACAGCGAAAACGGCGGGAAACAGCGGGACACAGCGGGACAAAGCAGGGGACACAGCGGGACACAGTGGGCACACAGCAGGGACACAGCGGGACACAGCGGGGACAGAGCGGGATACAGCAGGACACAGCGGGACACAGCAGGGACACAGCGGATGACACAGCGGGACACAGCGGGCGCACAGCGGGGACACAGCGGGATACAGAGGGACACAGCGGGACATAGCGGGGGACACAGCGGGACACAGCGGGGGACAGAGCGACGAGACAGCGGTACACAGCAGGGACACAAGGGTACACAACGGGACACAGCGAGGGAAAAAGCAGGACACAGTGGGGGACACAGCGGGGGACACAGCGAGACACAACGGGGAACACAGCGAGGACACAGCAGGACCCAGCGGGACACAGCGTCGATACAGCGGGGACACAGCATTACACAGCGGGTTACACAGCTGGGGACACAAAGGGACACAGTGTGGGACACAGCAGGACACAGCGGGACAAGTGGGACACAGACGGTACAAAGCGTGAGACACAGCGGGGGAGAGAGCTGGAGACAGCGGGGGACACAGCGAGGACACAGCGGGACACAGCGGGCACACAGCGTGGACACAGCGGGACACAGCGGGACAAAGCGGCGGACATAGAGGGACACAGCGGACACACAGCGGGGACACAGCAGACACAGCGGGACACAACGGAGACACAGGAGGGACACAGCGGGGGACACAGCAGACACAGCGGGTCACAGCGGGGGACACAGCGGGACACAGCGGAAAACACAGAGGGGTACACAGCA
>NW_012290496.1:0-5754 GCF_000151885.1 Dipodomys ordii | reverse complement strand
TCACAAAGCAAGGGACACAGCGGGACACAGCGGGACACAGCGGGGGACACAGCGTGGGACAGCAGAGACAGAGAGGGGACACAGCGAGACACAGCGGTTACACAGCCTGACACAACGGAGTACACAGCGGGACACAGCGTGCACAAAGTGGGGAAACAGCGGGACACAGCGGGACACAGCGGGAAACAGCAGGGACAGAGCGGGACACAGTGGGACACAGCGGGACAGCGGGGGACACAGTGGGACACAGCGGGGGACCCATCGAGGACACAGCAGGCCACATCAGGGGAAACAGCGAGGACACAGCGGGGGACACAGTGGGGGACACAGCGGGACACAGCGGGGAACACAGCGAGGATCCAGCGGGAACCAGCGGGACACAGCGTCAATACAGCAGGGACACAGCGTTACACAGGGTGGTACACAGCTGTGGACACAACGGGACAGAGTGGGGGCACAGCGGCACACAGCGGGACACAGTGGGACACAGCGGGGACAAAGCATGAGACACAGCGGGCGACAGAGCAGGAGACAGCGGGGGACACAGCGAGGACACAGCGGGGGACACAGCGGGGACACAGCGGGACACAGCAGGGAACACAGCGAGGACCCAGCGGGACACAGCGGGACACAGCGTCAATACAGCGGGGACCCAGCGTTACACAGCGTGGTACACAGCTGTGGACACAACGGAACACAGCGGGATACACAGCGGGACACAGCAGGACTCAGCAGGGACAAACTGGGACACAGCGGGGGACACAGCGAGGACATTGCGGGACAGAGCGGGACACAGCGGGGGACAAAGCGGGAGACAGCGGGGGACACAGAGGGGACACAGTGGGACACAACGTGGGACAAAGCGAGGACATGTTGGGTCACAGCGGGGACACAGGGGGACTCAGCAGGGGACACAGCAGTACACAACGGGACACAGTGGGACACAGCAGGGGACACAGAGGTGTACACAGCAGGACACAGCGGGGAACGCAGCCAGGACACGGCGGGGGACACAGCGCGACACAGCGGGGGACACAGCGGGACACAGCGGGACACAGTGGGGCACACAGGGTGGACACAGCGGGACACAGCGGGGGACAAAGCGAGGACATGTTGGGTCACAGCGGGGACACAGGGGGACTCAGCAGGGGACACAGCAGTACACAACGGGACACAGCGGGACACAGCAGGGGACACAGAGGTGTACACAGCGGGACACAGCGGGGAACGTAGCCAGGACACGGTGGGGTACACAGCGCGACACAGCGGGGGACACAGTGGGGTACACAGCTGGACACAGCGGGACACAGCAGGGGACAGAGAGGGACACAGCGGGGACCACAGCAGGGGACACAGCGGGACACAGCGGGGGACACAGGGTGGTACACAGCGGGACACAGAAGGGGACACAGCGGGACACAGATTGGGACACAGCGGGACAAAGCGGGGGACACAGCGGGACTCAGCGGGGGACACGGCAGTACACAGCGGGACACAGCGGTATACAGCGGGACACAGCCGGGACACAGCGGGGACTCAGCGGGGGACAGAGCGGGGGACAAAGCTGGACACCACGGAACACAGCGGGACACAGAGTTAAACAGCGGTGACCCAGCAGGGGACACAGCGAGGACATATTGGGACACAGCGGGGACACATGGAGACTCAGCGGGGGACACAGCAGTACACAGCAGGACACAGTGGGACACAGCATGGGAAACAGAGGGGTACACAGCGGGACACAGCGGGGAACACAGCGAGGACACAGCGGGACACAGCGGGGACAGAGCAGTAGACACAGCGGGACATAGCAGGGACTCAGAGGGGGACAGAGCAGGGGACAAAGCGGGACACCACGGAACACAGTGGGACACAGAGGTAAACAGCGGTGACCCTGCGGGGACACAGCGGGACACAGCGGGGGACACACCGGGACACAGCGGGACAGAGCGGGGGACACAGCAGGACACAGTGGGGGACAGAGCGTGGGACACAGTGAGACACAGCAGGGACAAAGCTGGACACAGCGGGGTACATAAAGGTACAAAACGGGGATACAGCAAGGAAACAGCGTGACACACCGGGACAAAGCGGGGGACACAGCGGGACACATCGGGGGACACAGCGGGACACAGCGGCGGACACAGGGAGGACACAGCGGGACACAGCGGAGGACACAGCAAGGACACAGCGGGACAGAGCGGGGGACACAGCGGGACACAGAGGGGGACACAGCGGGACACAGCGGGGGACACAGCGGGACACAGCGGGGGATAACAGCGGGGGACACAGCGGAACTCAGCGGGACACAGCGGGGGACACAGCGAGGACATATTGGGACACAGCGGGGACACAGGGGGACTCAGTGGGGGACACAGCAATACACAGCGGGACACAACGGGACACAGCAGGGGACACAGAGGTGTACACAGCGCGACACAGCGGGGACACAGAGAGGTACACAGCGGGACACAGCAGGGGACACAGCGGGACACAGAGGGGGACACAGCTGACACAGCAGGACACAGCGGTGGACACAGAGGGGTACACAGCGGGACACAGCAGGGGATACAGCGGGACACAGAGGGGGACACAGCGAGTCACAGCCGGGGACACAGGGGGGACACAGCGGGGGACACAGCGGGGGATAGCGGAGACAGAGAGGGGACACAGCGGGACACAGCAGGGGACACAGAGCGGTACACAGCGGGACAAAGTAGGGGGCACAGCAGGACACAGCGGGTCACAGTGGGGGACACAGCGGGGTATAGCGGAGACAGAGAGGGGACACAGCGAGACACAGCGGTGACACAGAATGATACAACGGAGTACACATCGGGACACAGCATGCACAAAGCGGGGACAAGCGGGACACAGCGGGACACAGCAGGGACAGAGCGGGACACAGTGGGACACAGCGGGACACAGTGGGTGTCACGGCGGGACACAGCGGGGGACACATCGAGGACACAGCGGGTCACATTGGGGGACACAGCGGGGGACACAGCGGGGAACCCAGCGAGGACCCAGTGGGACCCAGCGGGACACAGAGTCAATACAGCGGGGACACAGCGTTACACAGCGTGGTAAACAGCTGTGGACACAACGGGACACAGTGGGGACACAGCGGGACACAGTGGGACACAGCGGGGACAAAGCGTGAGACACAGTGGGGGACAGAGCGGGAGACAGCGGGGGACACAGCGAGGACACAGTGGGACACAGCGGAGGACACAGCAAGGACACAGCGGGACACAGCGGGGGACACAGCGGGACACAGCGGGGGAAAACAGCGGGGGAAACAGCGGGACTCAGCGGGACACAGCGGGGGACACAGCGAGGACATATTGGGACACAGCGGGGACACATGGAGACTCAGCGGCGGACACAGCAGTACACAGCGGGACACAGCGGGACACAGCAGGGGACACAGAGTTGTTCACAGCGCGATACAGCGGGGGACACAGAGAGGTAGACAGCGGGACACAGCAAGGGACACAGCGGGACACAGCGGGGGACACAGCGGGACACAGCGGGGGACACAGAGGGGTACACAGCGAGACACAGCAGGGGATACAGCGGGCCACAGAGGGGGACACAGCGGGACACAGCGGGGGACACAGGGGGACACAGCGTTACACAGCGGGGGACACAGCGAGGACACATTTGGACACAGCGGGGACACAGCTGGACTCATCGGGGGACACAGCAGTACACAGCAAGACACAGCGGGACATAGCAGGGGACACAGAAGGGTACACAGCGGGACAAAGCAGGGGACACAGCAGGACACAGCGGGACACAGCGGGGGACACAGCGGGGGAAAGCGGAGACAGAGAGGGGACACAGCGAGACACAGCGGTGACACAGCCTGACACAACAGAGTACACAGCGGGACACAGCGGGCACAAAGTAGGGACACAGCGGGACACAGCGAGACACAGCAGGGACAGAGCGGCACACAGTTGGACACAGCTTGACACAGCCGGGAAGACAGCGGGACACAGCGGAGGACACATCGAGGACACAGCGGGCCACATGGGGGACACAGCGAAGACACAGCGGGGGACACAGCGGGGGACACAGCGGGACACAGCGGAGAACACATCAAGGACCCAGCGGGACCCAGCGGGACACAGCGTCAATAGAGAGGGGACACAGCGTTACATAGTGTGGTCCAGAGCTGTGGACACAACGGGACACAGTGGGGGCACAGTGGGACACAGCAGAACACAGTGGGACACAGCGGGGACAAAGCGTGAGACACAGCGGGGGACAGAGAGGAAGACAGCGGGGGACACAGCGAGGACACAGCGGGACATAGCGGTAACAAAGCGGGGGACACAGCGGGACACAGCGGGGGACAAAGCGGGACACAGCGGGACACAGTGGGACACAGCGGGGGACACAGGGGGGACACAGCGAGACACAGCGGGGGACACAGCGAGAACACATTGGTACAGAGTGGGGACACAGCGGGACTCAGTGGGGGACACAGCAGTACACAGCGGGACACAGCATGGGAAACAGAGGGGTACACAGCGGGACACAGCGGGGAACACAGCGAGGACACAGCGGGACACAGCAGTAGACACAGCGAGACATAGCGGGGACTCAGCGGGGGACAGAGCGGGGGACAAAGCGGGACACCATGGAAAACAGCGGGACACAGAGGTAAACAGTGGTGACCCTACGGGGACACAGCAGGACACAGCGGGGGACACAGCGGGACACAGCGGGACATAGCGGGGGACACAGTGGGACACAGTGGGGGACAGAGCGTGGGACACAGCGAGACACAGCAGGGACAAAGCTGGACACAGCGGGGTACACAGAGGTACACAACGGGAATACAGCAGAGAAGCAGCGTGACACAGCGTGACACAGCGGGGGACACAGCGGGACACAGCGGGGGACACAGCGAGGACACAGCGGGACACAGCGGAGGACAAAGCAAGGACACAGCGGGACAAAGCGGGGGACAAGCGGGACACAGCGGGGGACACAGCGGGACACAGCGGGGGACACAGCGGGGGAAAACAGCGGGGAACACAGCGGGACTCAGCGGGACACAGCGGGGGACACAGCGAGGATATATGGGGACACAGCGGGGGACACTGCGGGGGACACAGCGGTACACAGCGGGACACAGCGGGGGACACAGAGGGGTACACAGCGGGACACAGCAGGGGATGGCGGGACACAGAGGGGGACACAGTGGGTCACAGCCGGGGACAAAGGGGGGACACAGAGGGACACAGCAGGGGACACAGCGAGGACACATTTGGACACAGCGGGGACACAACGGGACTCAGCGGGGGACACAACAGTACACAGCGGGACACAGCAGGGGACACAGAGGGTTACACAGCGGGACAAAGCAGGGGACACAGCGGGACACAGCGGGTCACAGCGGGGGACACAGCGGGGGATAGAGGAGACAGAGAGGGGACACAGCGAGACACATCGGTGACACAGCCTGACACAATGGAGTACACAGCGGGACACAGCGTGCACAAAGCGGGGACACAGCGGGACACAGGGGGAAACAGCGGGGGACACATCGAGGACACAGCGGGTCACATCGGGGGACACAGCAAGGACACAGTGGAGGACACAGCGGGGGACACAGTGGGACACAGCGGGGAACACAGTGAGGACTCAGCGGGACACAGCATCATACAGCGGGGACACAGCGTTACACAGCATGGTACACAGCTGTGGAACAACGGGACACAGTGGGGGCACAGCTGC
>NW_012290495.1:0-3309 GCF_000151885.1 Dipodomys ordii | reverse complement strand
CAGCAGGGGTCACAGAGGTGTACATAGCGGGACACAGCGGGGGACGCAGCGAGGACACGGCGGGCGACACAGCGCGACACAGCGGGAGACACAGTGGGGTACACAGCTGGACACAGCGGGACACAGCAGGGGACAGAGAGGGACACAGCGGGGGACACAGCAGGGGACACAGCGGAACACAGCGGGGGACACAGAGGGGTACACAGCGGGACTCAACAGGGGACACAGCGGGACACAGATTGGGACACAGCGGGACACAGCGGGGGACACAGCGGGACTCAGCGGGGGACACGGCAGTACACAGCGGGACACAGCGGAACACAGTGGGACACAGCCGGGACACAGCGGGAACTCAGCGGGGGACAGAGCGGGGGACAAATCCGGACACCATGGAACACAGCGGGACACAGAGGTAAACAGCGGTGACCCTGCGGGGACACAGCGGGACACAGCGGGGTACACAGTGGGACACAGCGGGACAGAGCGGGGGACACAGCGGGACACAGTGGGGGACAGCATGGGACACAGCGAGACACAGCACGGACAGAGCTGGACACATTGGGGTACACAGAGGTACACAACGGGGATACAGCAGGGAAACAGCGTGACACAGCGGGACACAGCGGAGGACACAGCAAGGACACAGCGGGACACAGCGGGGGACACAGCGGGACACAGCGGGGGACACAGGGCGGACACAGCGGGACACAGCAGGGGACACAGCGGGACACAGTGGGGGATACAGCGAGGACATATTGGGACACAGCGGGGACACAGGGGGACTCAGTGGGGGACACAGCAGTACACAGCAGGACACAGCAGGACACAGCAGGGAACACAGAGGTGTACACAGCGAGACACAGCGGGGAACACAGCGAGGACATGGCGGGTGACACAGCGCGACACAGCGGGGGACACAGAGGGGTAGACAGCAGGACACAGCAGGGGACACAGCGGGACACAGCGGGGGACACAGCGGGACACAGCGGGGGACACAGGGGGGACACAACGCGACACAGCGTGGGACACAGCGAGGACACATTGGTACACAGAGGGGACACAGCGGGACTCAGCGGGGGACACAGCAGTACACAGCAGGACACAGCGGGACACAGCATAGGAAACAGAGGGGTACACAGCGGGACAAAGCAAGGGACACAGCGGGACACAGCGGGGGACACAGCGGGGGACAGCAGAGACAGAGAGGGGACACAGTGAGACACAGTGGTTACACAGCCCGACACAACAGAGTACAAAGTGGGACACAGCGGGCACAAAGCGGGGAAATAGCGGGACACAGCGGGACATAGCAGAGACAGAGCGGGACACAGTGGGACACAGCGGGACACAGCGGGGGACACAGCGGGACACAGCGGGGGAAAACAGCGGGGGACACAGCGGGACTCTGCGGAACACAGCGGGGGACACAGCGAGGACATATTGGGACACAGCGGGGACAAAGCGTGAGACACAGGGGGGGACAGAGCGGGAGACAGCGGGGGACACAGCGAGGACACAGCGGAACACAGAGGTGACAAAGCGATGGACACAGTGGGACACAGCGGGGGACATAGCAGGGGACACAGCGGGACACAGCGGGGGACACAGAGGGGACAGAGCGGGACACAGCGGGGGACACAGCGAGGACACATTGATACACAGCGGGGACACAGCGGGACTCTGCGGGGGACACAGCAGTACACAGCAGGACACAGCGGGACACAGCATGGGAAACAGAGGGGTACACAGCGGGACACAGCGGGGAACACAGCGAGGACACAGCGGGACACAGCAGGGACATAGCAGTAGACACAGCGGGACATAGCGGGGACTCAGGGGGGACAGAGCGGGGGACAAAGCGGGACACCACGGAACACAGCGGGACACAGAGGTAAACAGCGGTGACCCTGCGGAAACACAGTGGGACACAGTGGGGGACACAGTGGGACACAGCGGGACAGAGCGGGGGACACAGCAGGACACAGTGGGGAACAGAGTGTGGGACACAGTGAGACACAGCAGGGACAAAGCTGGACACAGCGGGGTACACAGAGGTACCAAACGGGGATACAGCAAGGAAACAGCGGGACACAGCGGGACAAAGCGGGGGACACAGCGGGACACAGCAGGGGACACAGCGGGACACAGCGGGGGACACAGCGAGGACACAGCAGGACAGAGCGGAGGACACAGCAAGGACACAGCCGGACACAGCGGGGGACACAGCGGGACCCAGCGGAGGACACAGCGGGACACAGCGGGGACACAGCGGGACACAGCGGGACACAGCGGGGGACACAGTGAGGACATATTGGGACACAGCGGGACACAGGGGTTTCAGCGGAGGACACAGTAGCACACAGCAGGACACAGCGGGACACAGCAGGGGACACAGAGGAGTACAAAGCGCGACACAGCGGGGACACAGAGAGGTACACAGCGGGACACAGCAGGGGACACAGCGGGACACAGAGGGGGACACAGCTGACACAGCGGGACACAGCGGGGGACACAGAGGGGTACACAGCGGGACACAGCAGGGGATACAGCGGGACACAGAGGGGGACACAGTGGATCACAGCCAGAGACACAGGGGGGACACAGCGGGACACAGCGGGGGACACAGCGGGGGATAGCGGAGACAGAGAGGGGACACAGCAAGACACAGCAGGGGACACAGAGCGGTACACAGCGAGACAAAGCAGGGGACACAGCGGGACACCGGGGGTCACAGTGGGGGACACAGCGGGGTATAGCGGAGAGAGAGAGGGGACACAGCGAGACACAGCGGTGACACACAATGACACAACGGAGTACACAGCGGGACACAGCATGCACAAAGCGGGGACACAATGGGACACAGCGGGACACAGCAGGGACAGAGCGGGACATAGTGGGACACAGTGGGACAAAGCGGGGGGCATGGTGGGACACAGCGGGGGACACATCGAGGACACAGCGGGTCACATCGGGGGACACAGCGAGGACAAAGCGGGGGACACAGCGGGGGACACAGCGGGGAACACAGCGAGGACCCAGCGGGACCCAGCGGGACACAGCATCAATACAGCGGGGACACAGCGTTACACAGCGTGGTACGCAGCTGTGGACACAACGGGACAGAGTGGGGGCACAGCGGCACACAGCGGGACACAGTGGGACACAGCAGGGACAAAGCATGAGACACAGCGGGGGACAGAGCGGGAGACAGCAGGGGACACAGCGAGGACACAGCAAGGACACAGCGGGACACAGCGGGTTACACAAAAGGGGGACACAGCGGAACACAGCGGGGGACACAGGGGGGAC
>NW_012290494.1:0-896 GCF_000151885.1 Dipodomys ordii | reverse complement strand
TGGTTACAAACTAAACAGACGTGTTTCCCACAATCCTCGAAATTCCTCGTTGCTTGGACGTTACTTACTGATTGCACGAGAGAGAGAGAGAGAGAGAGAGAGAGAGAGAGAGAGAGAGAGAGAGAGAGAGAGGGAGGGAGAGAGAGAGAGAGAGAGAGAGAGAGAGAGGGAGAGAAGAAGAAGAAGGAGAAGCATAAGGAGAAGCATAAGGAGAAGCATAAGGAGAAGAAGTAGAAAGCAGAAGAAGCAGAAGCAGGAGAAGCAGAAGCAGAAGAAAAAGAATAAGCAAAAGAATCAGAAGCAGAAGCACTGGGAGAAGCAGAAGAAGGAGAAGGAGAAGGAGCAGCAGAAGGAGAAATAGAAGCAGAAAGAGAAGCAGAAACAGAAGGAGAACAAGAAGGAGAAGCAGGAGAATCAGAAGAAGCAGAAGTAGAAGCAGAAAGAGGAGAAGAAGGAGAAGCAGAAGTAGAATCAGAAGAAGCAGAAGAAGAAGCAGAAGAAACAGAAGCAAAAGAAACAGAAGAAGGAGAAGAGCAGAAGCAGAAGCAGAAGGAGAAGCAGAAGCAGAAGGAGAAGCAGAAAGCGAAGCAGGAGAAGCAGAAGAAGCAGGAGAAGCAGAAGCAGAAGAAACAGGAGAAGCCGAAGAAGCAGAAGAAGAATCTGAATCAGAAGGAGAAACAGAAGAAGCACAATCTGAAGCAGAAGCAGAAGAAAGAGTAATGGTAGAATAAGCAGAAGCAGAAGCAGCAAGAGAAACAGAAGAAGAAGAAGAATTCGGAGAAGGCGAGAAAGAAGGATTAGGAGTAGGAGAAGCAAAAGGATAAGCAGAAGCAGAAAGAGACGCAGAAGGAAAAGCAGCACGAGAAGTAGGAGAAGCAGGAGAAGCAGAAGCAGGA
>NW_012290493.1:0-1972 GCF_000151885.1 Dipodomys ordii | reverse complement strand
CAAGATCTTCCTACTTCCACCCCAGGCACATGCTCATTTCCCCACCTTGTGATTTCACACTGGAACCACAAGGCAGGCCTCACTGTCTGCCAAGCATTTACCAGTGAGTTAAGGTCTCAGCCCTGACTTCGTTTTGGTTTGGGTTGGTTTTATTGGGTTTCTGTAGGAATAGCCACATGTTCTAGTATAATGGCTTGGAAATACCATCCTTTCTCCATTGCTCAGCCTCAGTCAGAAACTCATCAGCACATTCCTGGAGATTATTTCAGGCTTGGGCCAGGGGCTCCTTGAGCCCAGATCTGGGAATCTGTTCATTTGTCAAAGCCCAATTTCTGTCTCTCTCTCTGTGTCTCTGTCTCCCTCTCTTTCCCCCTCTCTTTTGCTCTCTTCTCTTTCTCTTTTCCTCTTTCTCTCTCTTGTCTGAGACCTGGACTCAACCTGGGTATCTGATGTTTGCTCATTGGCAGGTGCCCTGTCACCTGAGCATGCCACCAACCCCCTCATCTCTCATTTTCGGTAGCTTTGTGGTCAGTCTTAAAATTAAGCTGTATAAAACTCCTTTGATGTTTTTCTGAATTATTTTGGCTATTCTAGAGTATTAAACATATATATTTATATATACTTAAATCTATAATCCTGGCAACTCAGCAGGCTGAGATCTGAGGATCAAAGTTTGAAGTGAGCAGGCTCTTCGGGGAAGTCCATGAGACTCTCTTCTCCCGTTAACTACCAAAGAGGTAGAGCACTAGCATTGAGCAAAACAATTCAGGGACGGTGCCTAGGTCCTGAGTTCAAGCCCCAGGACACACACACACACACACACACACACACACACACACACACACACACACACACACACTCTCTCTCTCTCTGCCAGACTCTATCCTACCCTAGGACCTTGGCACATGCTATTTCCTATCCCTGGCCTGCTTTTCCCCTTATGTAGCCCTACGGCTCACTCTGTCCATTTCATCAGGCCTCCGCTTAAGTGTTTACTCCCCCAAGAGACTCTCCTGGCTTCTTGTATGTGTCTCACTCTGTTGTTCCATTCCTTTGGTCTATTTTTTTTTTTGGGGGGGGAGCGGCGGGAGGAGTGCAGACTTTGATCTCTGGACCTGGGCGATGTCCCTCAGCTCTTCAGCTCAAGGCCCTACCACTTGAGCCACCCACAGCACCACTTCCGCTTTCCTGATGGTTTGTGGGAGATAAGAATCTCATGGACTTTCCTGCCTGGGCTGGGTCTGAACCTCAATCCTCAGATCTCAGCCTCCTGGGTAGCTAGGATGACAGGCGCAAACCACCTGGGCCTGACGATTTCTCCGTTTTGGGGGAAGACTTCTTCATCTATACCTATTCATTTATCAGATTGTCCACTCCACTCCTGGGGAGCAGCAGGTAGTGGTGCTGGGGCCTTCCTCCTAGGTGTGACCCAGTCTTGCACGCGGCTGGTGGAGGTGATCGGAAGCCTGGCTCCCTCCCTGTGTCAGCTTCAGGCCCGACTCCACCTTAGTCACTACTCAGACCCACCCAGCCAAGGGCCTGCCCTGGGAGGCGGGCATCACACTTCACCCCCCACCCCACACCCCCACCCCGGGACTGGAAGCTGGGTGCTCACAGAGGGCCGGGGATGAGCGGCTGTGGGCACTGGCCAGGGTCTTCCTAGGGGCTTGGTGGGTGTCAGCCACGGTGCTGCTGCTGGCTGGGGTGGGGGTAGGGACCCATGGGTCTTGAACTCTGGGCCTGGGCGCTGTCCCTCAGCTCTTCAGCTCAAGGCGAGCGCTCTACCACTTGAGCCACAGCGCCACTTCCAGTTTTTTGGTGGTTCATGGGAGATGTGAGTCTCACAGACTTTCCTGCCCGGGCTGGCTTTGAACTGTGATCCTCAGATCTCAGCCTCCTGAGTAGCGCCCGGCTGTTTTTCTTTCTCTGAAAGGTCTTTCTTGCAATATCAATCAAATCCCGTACAGTCCAC
>NW_012290492.1:0-5987 GCF_000151885.1 Dipodomys ordii | reverse complement strand
GCGGGACACAGCTGGACAGAGCAGGTTACACAGCGGGACACAGTGGGACTCAGCGGGGGACACAGCGGGACACAGCAGGGGACATAGAAGTGGACACACCGGGACACATCGGGACACAGCTGGACACAGCGGGGGACCATTGGGACACAGCGGGACACAGCAGGGGTCATAGCGAGGACACAGTGCGTCACAGGAGGACAAAGCGGAGACACAGTGGGGACACAGTGGGACACAGCATGGGACACAGCGGGACACAGCGGGACACAGCGCGACACAGCGCAACACAGCGGGTACAAAGACGGGGACAGCAGGGACACACAGCGGGACACAGCGGGACACAGCAAGGAAACAGCGGGACACAGCGGGGACACAGCGGGGACACAGCCGGACACAGAGGTACACAGCTGGACACAGCAGGAGACACAACGGGACACAGCGGGGGACAGAGCAGGACACAGAAGGGGACAAAGCGGGAGACACAGCGGGACACAGCAGGGGACACAGGGGGACACAGCAGGGGTCATAGCGAGGCCACAGCGGGTCACAGGAGGACAAAGCGGAGACACAGCGGGGACACAGCTGGGGACACAGTGGTACACAGCGGGACACAGCGGCAGACAGCGAGGACACAGCGGGACACAGCGAGACACAGCGGGGACACAGCGGGGGACAGCAGGCACACGGCGGGACACAGCGGGACACAGCAGGACACAGCGGGGGAAACAGCGGGGGACACAGCAGGACGCAGCAGGGGACACAGCGGGACAAAGCGGGGACCCAGGAGGACGCAGCGGGGGACACACCGGGATACAGAAGGCACACAGCGGGACACAGCTGAACACAGCGGGACACAGCGCGACACAGCAGGGACATAGCGGGGGACACAGTGGGACACAGCCGGGACACAGCAGGGACACAGCGGGACACAGCAAAGGACACAGCAGAGGACACAGCCGGGGACAAAGCGGGACACAGCAGAACACAGCGGGACACAGTGGTTACACAGCGGGACACAGCGGGGACCCAGCGGGACAGAGCGGGACACAGCAGGGACAAAGTGAGAACAGAGCGGGACACAGCGTCAACACAGCGGGGACACAGCGGGACACAGCGGGGGAGAGCGAGGACACAGAGCGACACAGCGGGACACATCGGGGACACAGCGGGGACACAGAGGGGGACAGCAAGCACACAGCGGGACACAGCGGGACACAACGGGACACAGCGAGGGACACAGCAGGGGACACAGCGGAGGACACAGCGGGACGCAGCGAGGGACAAAGCAGGGACACAGCGGGACAAAGCGGAAGCTCAGCGGGACACAGCGGGGGACACAGCGTAGGACACACCGGGATAGAGCAGGAACACTGCGGTACACAGCGGGACACAGCGGGGGACATAGCGGGACACAGCGGGACAAAACGGGACACAGCGGGACACAGCGGGGACACAGCAGGAGACAGTGGGGACACAGCCGGACACAACAGGATACAGCAAGAAACAGCGGGGACACGGCGAGGACACAGCGGGACACAGCGGGACACAGCAGTTGACCCAGCAGTGAACACAAAGGGACACACTGGGGGACAACGGGGACACAGCGGGACACAGCGTGACAAAGCGGAGACACAGCGAGTACACAGCTTGACACAGAGGGACACAGCGGGGGACAGCGGGGACACTCCGGGGGAAAGCACGACACAGCGCGGAACATAGCGGAACACAGCGGGGCCACAGCGGGGGACAGCGGGGACACTGGGGACACAGCGGGACACAGCGGGGACACAGCAGGGACACAGCGGGACACAGCGGAGACACATCAGGGAACACAGCGGGGACACAGCGGTACACAGGGGGACACAGCGGGCACACAGCGGGACACAGAGGGACACAGCGGATCACAGCGAGGAATACAGTAGGACACAGCGGGGGACACAGCGGGGACAAAGCGGGACACAGAGGGACACAGCAGGGACACAGCGGGACACAGCGGGGGACACAGCAAGGGACACAGAGGGACACAGCGGGAGACACAGTGGGACACAGCGGGACACAGCGGGACATAGCAAGACACAGCAGTGGACACAGCGGGGAACAAAGGAGACACTCCGGGGGACAGCAGGGACAAGGCGGGACACAGCGGGGGACAGTGGGAACACAGCGGGACACAACGGGACACAGCGGGACACAGCAGGGGACAGCAGGGACACAGCGGAACACAGCGGGACACAGTGGGTGACAGAGGGGACACAGCGGGACACATGGGGACACAGCGGGACACAGCGGGGGACACAGCAAGGGACACAGCCGAGGACAGCGGGGACACTCCGGGGGATAGCGGGACACAGAGGGGAACACAGCGGGACACAGCGGGGACATAGCGGGGGACACAGTGAGACACAGCAGGGGACACAGCGGGACACAGTGGGGGATACAGCGGAGGACAAAGAGGCACACAGCGGGGACACAGCAGGGACACAGCGGGGTACATAGCAGGATACAGCGGGGACACAGCGAGGACACAGCGGGGACACAGCGGGACAAAGCGGGGACACAGCGGGACACAGCGTGGGACACAGAGGCCAACACAGCAGGACACAGTGGGACACAGCGGGACACAGCGGGACACAGCGGGGGACACAGCGGGAACACAGCGGGGACACAGTGGGGACACAGCAGGGTACATAGCAGGACACAGTGGGACACAGCGAGGGTCACAGCGAGGATACAGCGGGACACAGGAGGACACAGCGGGGACACAGCGGGGGACACAGCATGGACACAGCGGGGCACAGCAAGGAAATAGTGGAGGACGCAGCGGGGGACACAGGGGGATACAGAAGGACACAGCGAGGACACAGCGGAACACAGGAGGACAGAGCGGGGACACAGTGGGGACACAGCGGAGGACACAGTGGGGGACAAAGCGAGACACCACGGGACACAGCAGGACACAGCGGGGACACAACGGGGACACAGCGGGGACAAAGCGGGGACACAGCAAGTACACAGCGGGGAACACAGCGGGACACAGCGGGGACATAGTGGGACACAGCGGAGACACAGCGGGGACACAGCAGGACACAGAGGGACACAGCGGGACACAGTGTGACTCAGCGGGGGACACAGCGGGACACAGCGGGGGCCATAGAGGCGGACACAGTGGGACACAGCGGGGACACAGCGGGACACAGCGGGGGTCATAGCGAGAACACAGCGGGACACAGGAGGACAAAGCGGGGACACAGCGGGGACACAGCATGGGACACAGTGGGACACAGCAGGGGACACAGCGCGACACAGCGCGACACAGCAGGGACACAGCAGGGGACACAGCGAGGACACAGCTGGACACAGCGCAAGGACACAACAGTACACAGCGGAAGATACAGCAGTGGACAGAGCTGGGGACACAGCGGGACACAGTGGGGGACCAGCGGGGGACAAAGAGGCAGACACAGCAGGACAGAGTGGGACACATCAGGGACACAGCGGGGACACAGCGGACACAGCGGGGGATACAGTAGTGGACACAGCGGGACACAGCGGGACACAGCGGGACACAGCGGGGGACACAGCGGGAACACAGCGGGGACACAGTGGGGACACAGCAGGGTACATAGCAGGACACAGTGGGACACAGCGAGGGTCACAGCGAGGATACAGCGGGACACAGGAGGACACAGCAGGGACACAGCGGGGACACAGCAGGGTACATAGCAGGACACAGTGGGACACAGCGAGGGTCACAGCGAGGATACAGCGGGACACAGGAGGACACAGCGGGGACACAGCGGGGGACACAGCATGGACACAGTGGGGCACAGCAGGGAAATAGTGGAGGATGCAGCGGGGGACACAGCGGGATACAGAAGGACACAGCGAGGACACAGCGGAACACAGGAGGACACAGCGGGGACACAGTGGGGACACAGCGGGGGACACAGTGGGACACAGCGGGGACACAGAGGGACTCAGCGAGGACACAGCGGGGACCCAGCGGGACAGAGCGGGACACAGCAGGGACAAAGTGAGAACAGAGCGGGACACAGCGTCAACACAGCGGGGACACAGCGGGACACAGCGGGGGAGAGCGAGGACACAGAGCGACACAAGGGGACACATCGGGGACACAGCGGGGACACAGAGGGGGACAGCAAGCACACAGCGGGACACAGCGGGACACAACGGGACACAGCGGGGGACACAGCGGGGGACACAGCGGGGGACACAGCGGGACGCAGCGGGGGACAAAGTAGGGACACAGCGGGACAAAGCGGAAACTCAGCGGGACACAGCGGGGGACACAGCGTGGGACACACCGGGATAGAGCAGGCACACAGCGGTACACAGCGGGACACAGCGGGGACACAGCGGCACACAGCTGGACACAGCGCGAGACACACGGGACACAGCGGAGGACAGAGAGGAACACAGCGGGGGACAAAGAGGGAGACACAGCGGGACACAGCCGGGGACAAAGCGGGACACTGCGGGACACAGAGGGGACAGAGCGGGACACAGCGGGGACACAGCGGGACACAGCGGGTGACACAGCGGGTGAGAGCTGGTACACACCGGGGGACAGCGTGGACACAGCGGGAAACAGCGGGACACAGCAGGAGACACAGCGGGACACAACGGGGGACACAGTGGGACACAGCGAGGACACAGCGGAGGACACAGCAAGGACACAGCGGGATAGAGCGGGACACAACGGGACACAGCGGGACACAGCGGGGACACAGCGGCACACAGCTGGACACAGCACGAGACACAACGGGACACAGCGGAGGACAGAGAGGAACACAGCGGGGGACACAGTGGGACACAGCGGGGGACATAGGGGCGGACACAGCAGGACACAGCGGGACACAGCGGGTCACAGCGGGGGACACAGCGGGGACACAGCGGGACACAGCGGGGACTCAGCAGGGGACACAGCGCGGACACAGCGGGACACAACGGGTGACACAGCGAGGAAACAGCGGGCTAGAGCGGGGGACACAGCGGGACACAGCGGGACACAGAGGGGGACACAGCTTGGGATAGCGGGGACACACCGGGGGACAGCGGGGACAAAGAGGGACACTGCCGGGGACAGCGGGGACACAGGGGCGACACAGTGGGGACACAGTGGGACACACCGGGGACACAGCGGGGACACAGTGGGACACCGCAGGGACACAGCGGGACACAGCGGGGGACAGAGCGGGGGACAGAGCGGGACACAGCCAGACCCAGCGGTAACAAAGCTGGGACACAGCGGGACAGAGTGGGACACAGGGGTGACACAGCCGGGGAAAGAGGGCACACCGGGGGACAATGGGGAAACAGCGGGACAGAGCGGGGGTAGCGGGGACACAGCGGGTCACAGCGGGACACAGCGGGGACACAGCGGGGGGACAGCAGGCACACAGGGGTTCACAGCGGGACACAGCAGGACACAGCTGGGGACACAGCGGGGGATACAGCAGGAAGCAGTGGGGGACAAAGCGGGGACAAAGCGGGACAAAGCGGGGACCCAGCGGGACCCAGTGGGACACAGCGGGGGACACACCGGGATACAGAAGACACACAGCAGGACACAGCGGGACACAGCAGGGACAAAGCGGGGGGCACAGTGGGACACAGCCGGGACACAGCAGGGACACAGCCGGACACAGTGGAGGACACAGCAGGGGACACAGCGGGGGACAAAGCGGGACACAGCGGAACACAGCAGGACACAGAGGGGACAGAGCGGGACACAGCGGGGACCCAGTGGGACAGAGCGGGACACAGCGGGAACAATGTGAGAACAGAGTGGGACACAGCGTTGACACAGCGTCGACACAGCGGGACACAGAGGGGGAGAGAGGAGACACAGAGGGACAAAGCAGGACACAGCGGGGACACAGCGGGGACCCAGCAGGGGACAGCAAGCACACAGCGGGACACAGCGGGACACAGCAAGGGACACAGTGGGACGCAGCGGGGGACAAAGC
>NW_012290491.1:0-4601 GCF_000151885.1 Dipodomys ordii | reverse complement strand
ACAGCGGGACACAACCGGGACACAGCAGGGACACTGCAGGGACACAGCAGGACACAGCTGAGGACACAGCAGTGGACACAGCGGGGGACACAGCGGGGACACAGCGGGACACAGCGGGGAACCAGCGGGACAGTGCGGGACACAGCGGGGACAAAGTGAGAACAGAGAGGGACACAGCGTGGACACAGCGGGGACACAGCGGGACACAGCGGGGGAGAGCGGGGACACAGAGGGACACAGCGGGACACAGCGGGGACACAGCTGGGACACAGCGGGGGACAGCAAGCACACAGCGGGACACAGCGGGACACAGCGGGGAACACAGCGGGGTACACAGCGGGGGACGCAGCGGGGACACAGCGGGACATAGTGGGAACCAAGTGGGACAAAGCGGGGGAAACAGCGGGGGACACTTCGGGATACAGCGGGGAACACAGCGGGACACAGCGGGACACAGCGGGACACAGCAAGGACATAGCGGGGGACACCGCGGGACACAGCCGTGACACAGCAGGGACTCAGCAGGACACAGCGGAGGAAATAGCAGGGGACACAGCGGGGGACACAGCAGGACAAAGCGGGACATAGCGGGACACAGTGGGGGACACAGTGGGGGACAAAGAGGTGGACACAGCAGGACAGAGCGGGACACATCTGGGACACAGCGGGGACACAGCGGGACACAGCGGGGACCCAGCGGAACACAGCGGGTCACAGTGGGGACAAAGTGAGACCAGAGCGGGACACAGCATCGACACAGCGGGGACACAGCGGGACACAGCGGGGTGATTGCGAACACAGAGGGACACAGCGGGACACAGCGGGGACACAGCGAGGACACAGCAGGACACAGCGTGTACAGAGCGGGTGACAGCGGGACACGGAGGGACACAGCGGGGACACAGCGGGGACAAAGCGGGTGACAGCAGGGAGACACAGCGGGACACAGCGGGACACAGCAGGGACACAGCGGGACACAGCGGGGAACACAGCGGGGACACAGCGAGGACACAGCGGTACACAGCGGGACACAGCGGGGACACAGCGGGACACAGCGGGAGACACAACGGGACATAGCAGGGGACAGAGAGGGACACAGCGGGGGAAAAAGTGGGAGAAACAGCGGGACACAGCGGGGGACACAGCGGGACACTGGGGGACACACTGGGGTCAGAGCGGGACACAGTGGGGACACAGTGGAGGACACAGTGGGGGACAAAGTGAGACACCACGGGACACAGCAGGACACAGCAGGGACACAACGGGGACACAGCGGGGACACAGCGGAGACACAGCAAGGACACAGCGGGGGACACAGCGGGACACAGCGGGGATACAGTGAGACACAGCGGAGACACAGCGGGGACACAGCAGGACACAGAGCGACACAGCGGGACACAGTGTGACTCAGCGGGGGACACAGCGGGACACAGCGGGGGCCATAGAGGCGGACACAGTGGGACACAGCGGGGACACAGCGGGACACAGCGGGGGTCATAGCGAGGACACAGCGGGACACAGGAGGACAAAGCGGGGACACAGCGGGGACACAGCATGGGACACAGTGGGACACAGCAGGGGACACAGCGCGACACAGCGCGACACAGCAGGGACACAGCAGGGGACACAGCGAGGACACAGCTGGACACAGCGGGGACACAGCGGGACACAGCGGGGGACACAGCTGGGACACAGCGGGACACAGCAAGGATATAGCGGGGGACACAGTGGGACACAGCCGGGACAGCGCAGGGACACAGCAGTACACAGCGGAGGACACATCAGTGGACAGAGCAGAGGACACAGCGGGACACAGTGGGGGACACAGCGGGGGACAAAGAGGCAGACACAGCAGGACAGAGCGGGACACATCAGGGACACAGCGGGGACACAGAGGACACAGCGGGGGATACAGCAGTGGACACAGCGGGACACAGCAGGGGACACAGCGAGGACACAGCAGGACACAGCGTGGACACAGCGGGGAACAGCGGGGACACAGCGGGACACAGCGGGACACAGCGGGGACACAGCGGGGACAAACAGGGGCACAGCAGGGAGACACAGCGGGACACAGTGGAACACAGCGGGGACACAGCAGTTCACACTGGGACACAGCGCGGACACAGAGGGGACCCAGTGGGACAAAGCGGGGACCCAGCGGGACCCAGTGGGACACAGCGGGGGAATCACCGGTATACAGAAGACACACAGCGGGACACAGAGGGACACAGCAGGGACATAGCGGGGGACACAGTGGGACATAGCCGGGACACAGCAGGACAAAGTGGGGGACACAGCGGGGTACAAAGAGGCAGACACAGCAGGACATAGCGGGACACATCGGGGACACCCGGGGACACAGCGGGACACAGCTGGGACCCAGCGGGACACAGCGGGACACAGCGGGGACAGAGCAGTAAAAAAGCTGGGACACAGCAGGACACAGCGGGACACAGCGGGACACAACGGGGACACAGCGGGACACAGCATGGACACAGCGGGACACAGCGGGACACAGCAGGACACAGTGTGACTCAGCGGGGGACACAGCGGGACACAGCGGGGGACATAGGGGCGGACACAGTGGGACACAGCGGGACACAGCGGTTCACAGCGGGGGACACAGCGGGGACACAGCGGGACACAGCGGGGACTCAGCAGGGGACACAGCGTGGACACTGGGGGACACACTGGGGTCAGAGCGGGACACAGTGGGGACACAGTGGAGGACACAGCGGAGGACAAAGCGAGACACCACGGGACACAGCAGGACACAGCGGGGACACAACGGGGACACAGCGGGGACAAAGAGGGGACACAGCAAGGACACAGCGGGGACACAGCGGGACACAGCTGGGACACAGTGGGACACAGCGGAGACACAGCGGGGACACAGCAGGACACAGAGGGACACAGGGGGACACAGTGTGACTCAGCGGGGGACACAGCGGGACACAGCGGGGGCCATAGAAGCGGACACTGCGGGACACAGAGGGGACAGAGTGGGACACAGTGGGGACACAGCAGTGGACACAGCGGGGGACACAGCGGGACACAGCGGGGGACATAGAGGCGGACACAGTGGGACACAGCGGGGACACAGCGGGACACAGCGAGACACAGTGGGGAACAAAGCAGGACACAGCGGAACACAGCGGGACACAGTGGGGACACTGCAGGACACAGCGGGGACCCAGCGGGACAGAGCGGGACAGAGCGGGGACAAAGTGAGAACAGAGCCGGACAGCGTCGACACAGCGGGGACACAGCGGGACACAGCAGGGAGAGCGGGGACACAGAGGGACACAGCGGGACACAACGAGGACACAGCAGGACACAGCGTGGACACAGCGGGGGACAGTGGGGACACAGCGGGACACAGCGGGGAGACAGCGGGGACACAGCGGGGGACACAGTGGGACTCAGCGGGGGACACAACTGGACACAGCTGGGGACATAGAGGTGTACACAGGGGGACACAGCGGGGACACAGCGGGACACAGCGGGGGTCATAGCGAGGACACAGCGGGACACAGGAGGAAAAAGCGGGTACACAGCATGGACACAGTCGGGGACACAGCCAGGACACAGCGGGACACAGCGTGGACACAGCGGGGACAGCAGGGACACAGCGGGACATAGCGGGGACACAGTGGGGACAAAGTGGGGGACAGCAGGGAGACACACCTGGACACAGTGGGACACAGCAGGGACACAGCGGGACACAGCGTGGGACACAGCGGGGACACAGCGGTACACAGCGGGACACAGTGGGGACACAGCGGGACACAGCTGGACACAGTGGGAGACACAACGGGACACAGCAGGGGACAGAGCGGGACACAGCGGGGGACAAAGCGGGAGACACAGCGGGACACAGCGGGGGACACACCGGGACACTGCGGGACACAGTGGGGACAGAGCAGGACACAGCGGGGACACAGCAGAGAACACAGCAGGGGACAAAGCGAGACACCACGGTACACAGTGGGACACAACGGGGACACAGCGGGGACATAGTGGAGACACAGCGGGGACACAGCAAGGACACAGCGGGGGACACAGCGTGACACAGCCGGGACATTGCGGGACACAGCGGGGACACAGCGGGACACAGTAGGACTCAGCGAGGGACACAGTGAGACACAGCGGGGGACACAGAAGGCTACACAGCGGGACACAGTGGGGGACACAGCAAGGACACAGAGGGGGACACAGTGGGACACAGCGGGACACAGCGGGGACACAGCAAGGACACAGCGGGGGACACAGAGGGACACAGCGTGACACAGTGGGGACATAGCGGGACACAGAGGGTCACAGCGGGGACACATCGGGACACAACGGGACACAGCGGGACACAGTGAAACTCAGCGAGGGAAACAGCGTGGCGCAGCAGGGGACATAGAGGCAGACACAGGGGGACACAGAGGGACACAGCGGGACACAGCAGGGGACACAGCAAGGACACAGCGATGACACAGCGGAATAGAGTGGGGGACACAGTGGGACACAGCAGGGGACACATTGGGACACAGCGGGGACAAAGCGGGGCACACAGAGAGACACAGCAGGGGACAGCAGCGGGAAACAGCGGG
>NW_012290490.1:0-1666 GCF_000151885.1 Dipodomys ordii | reverse complement strand
ACAGCGGGGGACAGAGCGGGGGACAGTGTGGGACACACCTGGTGACAAGGGGGAAGAGCGGGGACACTGAGGGACACAGCGGGGGACACAGCGGGGGACAAACAGGGACTCAGCGGGGGACAGAGAGGGGGACAGAGTGGGGTACACAGCGAGGATACAGCGGGACATAGCGGGGGAAACAGCGGGAAACAACAGGGACACATCAGTGGACACAGCGGGACACAGCGGGGGACACCGCGGGACACAGCAGGGTACACAGCTGGTGACACAGCAGGACACAGCCAGACACAGCGGGGGACACAGGTGGGACACAGCGGGACACAGTGGGGACACAGCGGGACTTAGTGGCAGACACAGCAGTACACAGCGGGATACAGCGGGACACAGCGGGGGACACAGCGGGACACAGAGGGGGACATAGTGAGGTACACAACAGGAAACAGCTGGGAACACACCGAGGACACAGCAGGACCCAGCGGGACACAGCGTCGATACAGCGGGGACACAGCGGGACACAGCGGGGTACACAGCTGGGAACACAAAGGGACACATCGGGGGACACAGCATGGGACACAGAGAGGACACAGCGGGGGACACAGCGGGACACAGCGTGGTACACAGCGGGGTACACAGCTGGGGACACAAAGGGACACAGTGGGGGACACAGCGGGACACAGCAGGACACAGTGGGACACAGCGGGGACAAAGCATGAGACACAGCAGGGGACAGAGCAGCAGACAGCGGGGGACACAGCGAGGACACAGCGGGACACAGCGGGGACACATCAAGGACTCAGTGGTGGAAACAGCGGGAGACAAAGCGGGACACCAAAGGGACACAGTGTGACACAGCGGGACACCGCTTGGTACAGAGCTGGGGACACAACGGGAAACAGCAGGGGACACAGCGGGACACAGCGGGGACAAAGCGGGGGACATAGCGGGGGACAGAGCGGAACACAACGGAACACAGCGGGACACAGCGGGAAACAGCGGTGACCCTGCGGTGACACAGCAGGACACAGAGGGGGACACAGCAGGACACAGCGGGGGACCCAGAGGAACACAGTGGGGGACAGAGCATGGGACACAGTGAGACACAGCGGGGACCAAGCTGGACACAGCGCGAGACACAGCGGGACACAGCGGGGACACAGCAGGGACACAGCGGGACACAGCGGTTCCCAGCAGGGACACAGCGAGACACAGCGGGACACAACGGGGGACACATCGGGACACAGCGGGGGACACAGCGAGGACACAGCGGGACATAGCGGGGGAAACAGCGGGACACAACAGGGACACAGCAGTGGACACAGAGGGACACAGCGGTGACTCAGAGGGCCACAGCGGGCCACAGCGGGGGACACAGCGGGGGATACAGCCGGACACAACGGGGACACAGTGGAACACAGCAGGGACACAGCGGGACACAGCAGAACACAGCTGGAGACAAAGCAGGGGACAGCGGGGACACACCGGGGGACAACGGGGACACAGCGGGACACAGCGTGAGACACAGTGGGGGACACAGCGGGACACAACAGGGGCAAGTGAGGACACAGCGGGGAACAGCGGGACACAGCAGTGACACACAGGACACAGCGTGGACACAGAGGGACACAGAGGGGGACACAGCAAGGACACAGCGGGATACAGCGGGGGA
>NW_012290489.1:0-7847 GCF_000151885.1 Dipodomys ordii | reverse complement strand
GACCACAGCAGGACACAGCCAGGACACAGCAGGACATCAGCGGGGGACAAAGCATGAGACACAGCGGGGACAGCAGCTGGAGACAGCGGGGGACACAGCGAGGACAAAGCAGGACACAGTGGGGACACTGCTGGGACTCAGTGGGGGACACAGTGGGGGACAAAGCAGGACACCAAGGGACACAGTGTGACACAGCGGGACACAGCTTGGTACACAGTTGGGGACACAACGGGAAACAGCAGGGGATACAGCGGGAAACAGCGGGGACAAAGCGGGGGACATAGCGGGGGACAGAGCGGGACACCACGGAACACAGCAGGACACAGCGGGAAACAGAGGTGACCCTGCGGGGACACAGCGGGACACAGCGGGGGACACAGCGGGACACAGCGGGGGACACAGCGGAACACAGTGGGGGACAGAGCATGGGACACAGCGATACACAGCGGGGACCAGGCTGGACACAGCGGGGTACACAGCGGGACACACCGGGGACACAGCGGGACACAGCAAGGACACAGCGGGACACAGCGGGGGACACAGCGAGGACACAGCGGGACATAGCGGGGGAAACAGCGGGACACATCGGGGACACAGCAGTGGACACAGATGGACACAGCGGTGACACAGAGGGCCACAGCGGGACACAGCGGGGGACACAGCGGGGGATACAGCCGGTCACAGCGGGGACACAGCAAAACACAGCGGGGACACAGCGGGACACAGCGGGACACAGCAGAACACAGCGGGACACAGCAGGGACACCGCAGCAGACACCGCGGGACACAGCGGGGGACAGAGCGGGACACAGCGGGACACAGCGGGGACACAGCAGGACTCAGCGAGGGACACAACAGTACACAGCGGGACATGCGGGACACAGCGGGACAGAGCGTGGGACACAGCGGGACACAGAGGGGGACATAGAGGGGTACACAGCTGGACATAGCGGGGAACACAGCGAGGACACAGCAGGACACAGCGGGACACAGCGTTGATACAGCGGGGACACAGCGGGACAAAGCAGGGTACACAGCTGGGGACACAAAGGGACACATCGGGGGACACAGCGAGGACAAAGCGAAACACAGCGTGGGATACAGCGAGGACACAGCGGGACAAAGCTTGACACAGTGGGAACACAGCAGGGAGACAGCAGGGACATAGCGGGAGACACAGCGGGACACAACGGGACACAGCGGGGGACACAGCACGGGACACAGCGGGACACAACTGGGAACACAGCGAGGACACAGCGGGACCCAGCGGGACACAGCGTCGATATAGCGGGGACACAACGGGACACAGCGGGGTACACAGCTGGGGACAAAAAGAAACACAGTGGGGGACACAGTGGGACACAGCGGGACACAGTGGGACACAGGGGGGACAAAGCGTGAGACACAGCGGTGGACAGAGCGGAAGACAGCGGGGGACACAGCTAGGACACAGCGGGACACAGCGGAGACACAGCGGGGACTCAGCGGGGGACACAACGGGGGAAATATCGGGACACCAAGGAACACAGCGGTTCACAGCTGGAAACAGTGGTGACCCTGCGGGGACACAGCGGGACATAGCGGGGGACACAGCGGGACACAGCGGGGGACACAGTGGAACACATTGGGGGACAGATCGTGGGACAAAGCGCGACACAGCGGGGACAAAGCTGGACACAGCGGGGTACACAGCGGGACACAGCGGGACACAGCGGGGACAAAGCATGAGACACAGCAGGGGACAGAGCAGCAGACAGCGGGGGACACAGCGAGGACACAGCGGGACACAGCGGGGACACATCAAGGACTCAGCGGGGGACACAGCGGGAGACAAAGCGGGACACCAAGGGACACAGTGTGACACAGCGGGACACCGCTTGGTACAGATCTGGGGACACAACGGGAAACAGCAGGGGACACAGCGGCACACAGCCGGACACAGCGGGGACAAAGCGGGGGACATAGCGGGGGACAGAGCGGGACACCACGGAACACAGCAGGACACAGCGGGAAACAGCGGTGACCCTGCAGGGACACAGGAGGACACAGCGGGAGACACAGCGGGAAACAGCGGGGGACACAGCGGGGGACACAGCGGGACACATCCGGACACAGCGGGGGACACAGGTGGGACACAGCGGGAAACAGCGGGGACAGAGCGGGACTCAGCGGGGGACACAGCAGTACACAGCGGGACACAGCGGGGAAAACATCAAGGACACAGTGGGGACACAGCGGGACACAACGGGTTACACAACTGGGGACACAAAGGGACACATCCGGGGACACAGCGAGGACACAGCGGAACACAGCGTGGGACACAGCAGTGGACACAGCGGGACACAGCGGGACACAGTGGGACACAGCGGGGGACACAGTGGGACACAGAAGGGGACACAGAGGGGTACACAGCGGGACACAACGTCGATACAGCGGGGACACAGCGGGGGACACAGCTGGGGACACAAAGGGACACATCGGGGGACACAGCAAGGACACAGCGGAACACAGCATGGGACACAGCGAGGACACAGCGGGACACAGCGGGACACAGCGGGACACAGCACGGACACAACAGTAGACACAGCGGGACACAGCGGCGGACACAGCGGGTCACAGCGGGGGACACAGCGAGGACACAGCGGGACCCAGCGGGACACAGCGTCGATACAGTGGGGACACAGCGGGACACAGCGGGGTACACAGGTGGGGACACAACGGGACACAGCAGGGGACACAGCAAGGACACAGCGGATCACAGCGTGGGACACAGCGAGGATACATCGGGACCCAGGGGGACCCAGCGGGGACACAGCAGGGACACAGCATGGACACAGCGGGGGACACAACAGGACACAACGGGACAACACAGCGGGGGACACAGCAGGACACAGCGGGGGACACAGCTAGGACACAGCGGGACACAGCGGTGGACACAGTGAGGACACAGCGGGGCACACAGCGGGACACAGGGGGGACACAGTGGGGTACACAGCTGGGGACACAAAGGGACACAGTGGGGGACACAGCGGGACACAGTGGGACACAGTGGGACACAGCGGGGATAAAGCGTGAGACACAGCGGGGTACAGAGCAGGAGACATCAGGGGACACAGCGAGGACACAGCGGGACAAAGCAGGGACACATCAGGGACTCAGCAGGGGACACAGCGGTGGACAAAGCGGGACTCCAAGGGACACAGTGTGACACAGCGGGACACAGCTTGTTACAGAGCTGGGGACACAACGGGAAACAGCAGGGGACACAGCAGGACACAGCGGGACACAGCGGGGACAAAGCAGGGGACATAGCGGGGGACAGAGCGGGACACCACGGAACACAGCGGGACACAGCGGTGACCCTGCGGGGACACAGCCAGACACAGCGGGGGACACAGTGGGACACAGCGGGCGACACAGCGGAACACAGTGGGGGGACAGAGCGTGGGACACAGCGAGACACAGCGGGGACCAAGCTGGACACAGCAGGTACACAGCGGGACACAGCGGGGACACAGCGGGGACACAGCGGGACACAGCGGTTCCCAGCAGGAACACAGCGGGACACAGCGGGGGACACATCGGGACACAGCGGGGGACACAGCGAGGACACAGCGGGACATAGCGGGGAAAACAGCGGGACACAACGGGGACACAGCAGTGGACACAGCGGGACACAGTGGGGACAGAGCGGGACACAGCGGGGGACACAGCGGGACACATCCGGACACAGCGTGGGACACAGGTGGGACACAGCGGGACACAGCTGGGACATAGAGGAACACAGAGGGGGACACAGAGGGGTACACAGTGGGCCACAGCAGGGAACACAGCGAGGACACAGTGGGGACACAGAGGGACACAGCGGGTTAAACAGCAGGACACAGCGGGAAACAGCGGGGGACACAGTGGGAAACAGAGGGGGACACAGAGGGGTACACAGCGGGACACAGTGGGGAACAAAGCAAGGACACAGCTGGACCAAGCGGGACACAGCGTCGATACAGCGGGGACACAGCAGGACACAGCGGCATACACAGCTGGGGACACAAAGGGACTTATCGCGGGACACAGCGATGACACAGCGGAACACAGCTTGGGACAAAGCGAGAACACAGCTGGGACTCAGCGGGTGTCACAGCGGGGGACATAGCAGACACCACCGGGGAAACAGCAGGAAACAACAGGGACACATCAGTGGACACAGCGGGACACAGCGGGGGACACAGCAGGTGACACAGCGGGACACAGCCAGACACAGCGGGGGACACAGGTGGGACACAGCGGGCACACCGGGGACACAGCGGGACTCAGGGGCGGACACAGCAGTACACAGCGGGATACAGCGGGACACAGCGGGACACAGCGGGGGACACAGAGGGACACAGAGGGGGACACAGTGGGGTACACAGCAGGAAACAGAGGGGAACACAGCGAGGACCCAGCGGGACACAGCGGGACACAGCGTCGATACAGCGGGGACACAGCGGGACACAGCGGGGTACACAGCTGGGGACACAAAGGGACACATCGGGGGACACAGCATGGGACACAGAGAGGACACAGCGGGGGACATAGCGGGACACAGCGGGGACACAGCGGGGTACACAGCTGGGGACACAAAGGGACACAGTGGGGGAAACAGCAGGACATAACGGGACACAGTGGGACACAGCGGGGACAATGCGTGAGACACAGCAGGGGACAGAGCAGGAGACAGCGGGGGACACAGCGAGGACACAGCGGGACACAGCGAGGATACAGTGGGGACTCAGCGGGGGACACAGCGGGGGACAAAGCGGGACACCAAGTGACACAGTGTGACACAGCAGGACACAGCGGGGTACACCGCTGGGGACACAACGGGAAACAGCAGGGGACACAGCGGGACACAGCGGGACACAGCAGGGGACACAGCGGGAAACATAGGGGGACACAGAGGGGTACACAGAGGTACACAGCGGGGAACACAGCAAGGACACAGTGGGACCCAGCGGGACACAGTGTCAAAACAGCGGGGACACAGCGGGACACAGCGGGACATAGCGGGGACACAGCGGAACTCAGCGGGGGACACAGCAGTACACAGCGGGACACAGCGGGGGATACAGAGCAACACAGAGGGGGACACAGAGGGGTACACAGCGGGACACAGCGGGGAACACAGCGAGGACACAGCGGGGACACAGCGGGACACAGCGGGTTACACAGCGGAACAGAGCGGGACACAGCGGGGGACACAGTGGGACACAGAGGGGGACACAGAGGGGTAGACAGCGGGACACAGCGGGGAACAAAGCGAGTACACAGCGGGACGAAGCGGGACACAGCGTCGATACAGCAGGGACACAGCGGGGCACAGCGGGGTACACAGCTGGGGACACAAAGGGACTTAACGTGGGACACAGCGAGGACACAGCGGAACACAGCGTGGGACAGAGCGAGGACACAGCGGGACACAGCGTGACACAGCGAGGACACAGCAGGGACACAGCGGGGGACACAGCGGGACACAATGGGACACAGCGGGGGACACAGCAGTACACATCGGGGCCACAGCGGGGGACACAGCGGGACACAACGGGGAACACAGCGAGGACACAGCGGGACCCAGCAAGACAGAGGGTCGATACAGCGGGGACACAGCGGGATACAGCGGGGTACACAGCTGGGGACACAAAGGGACACAGTGGGGGACACAGCGGGACACAGTGGGACACAGCCAGACACAGCGGGGGCCACAGATGGGACACAGCGGGACATAGCGGGGAAAACAGTGGGACACAACGGGGACAGAGCAGTGGACACAGCGGGACACAGCGGAGACAGAGCGGGACACAGCGGGGGACACAGCGGGGGACACAGTGGGACACAGCCGGACACAGCGGGGGACACAGGTGGGACACAGCGGGACACAGCGGGGAGAGATCGGGAAGCAGCGGGGACACAGAAGTACACATCAGGACACAGCGGGGGACACAGAGGAACACAGAGGGGGACACAGAGGGGTACACAGCGGGACACAGAGGGGAACACAGCGAGGACACAGCAGGGACACAGCGGGACACAGCGGGTTTCACATCTGGGGACACAAAGGGACACATCGGGGGACACAGCGAGGACAGAGCGGAACACAGCGTGGGACACTGCAGTGGACACAGCGGGACACAGCGGGACACAGGGGGACACAGCGGGGACACAGCGAGGGACACAGGGGGACACAGTGGGGACACAGCGGGACACAGCGGGGACACAGCGGGACACAGCGGTGACACAGCGGGGACACAGCGAGGGACACAGCGTGGGATAGAGCGGGACACAGCCGGACACAGTGCTGGACACAGCGGGGATACAGCGGGGAAAACAGCTGGACACAGGGGGACACAGCAGGGACTCAGCGGGACACAGTGGGTACACTGCGGTGACACAGCGGGACACAGCGGGGACACAGCGGGACACAGGGGGGCCACAGCGGGGGACAGAGCGGGAAACAGCGGAGAACACAGAGGGACACAGCGGGACACAGAGGGGGACAGCGGGGACACAGCGGGACACAGCGGGGGACACAGCGGGGGACAGCGGGGACACTCCTGGGGCCAACAGGGACACAGCGGGGACACAGAGGGAGACACAGCAGGGATACAGCGGGACACAGCAGGGGACACAACGGGGGACACAGCCTGACACATCGGGGACACAGCGGGACACAGCTGGGACACAGCAGGGGCTTCATCAGGGGACACTGCGGGACACAGCGGGGGACACAGAGGGGACACAGCGGGACACAGCGGAACACAGCGGGGTACACAGCAGGGGACAACGGGGACACAGCGGGGGACAACGGGGACACAGCAGGACAAGGCATGGGACACAGCGGAGGATACAGCGGGACATAGCAGAGGACAGCGAGGACAGAGCGGGACACAGCGGGACACAGTAGGGACACAGCGGGGACACAACGGTGGACACAGAGAGACACAGAGGGGGACACAGTGGGACACAGCAGGCCACAGTGGGGGACACAGCGGGACACAGCGGGGGACACAGAGAGGACACAGTAGGACACAGCAAGGACACAGTGGGGACACTGCGGGGAACACAGCGGGAACACAGCGTGACACAGCGGGACACAGCGGGGACACAGCGGGGAACACAGCAAGGACACAACGGGACCCAGCGGGACACAGCGTCGATACAGCGGGGACACAGCGGGGTACACAGCTGGGGAAACAAAGGGACACATCGGGGGACACAGCGAGGACACAGCGGGACACAGCGGGACACAGCAGGGACACAACTGTAGGCACAGCGGGACACAGCGGGGGACACAGCAGGACACAGTGGGACACAGCGGGACACCTCAGGGGACACAGCGGGACACAGCGGGACACAGCGGGGGACACAGCGAGGACACAGCGGGCAAAGCGGGATGTAGTGGGGACACAGAGGGACACATCAGGGACACAGCGGGGGACACAGCGGGACAAAGCTGGGGACACATCCGGACACAGCGGGGGACACAGTGGGGGACACAGAAGGACACAGCGGAACACAGCGGGGACACAGCGGAGGACAGAGCAGGACACAGCGGGACACAGCGGGGGACACAGTGGGTGACACAGCAGGAGACACAGCGGGACAAAGCGGGGGACACAGCAGGGACACAGCGGGGGACACAGCAGGACACAGTGGGAACTCAGCGGGGGACACAGCGGGGACACAGCGGGACAAAGCGGGGGATATTGGGGACACAGAGGGGGAAAACAGGGACACAGCGGGACAGAGCATGGACACAGCGGGGGACACAGCGGGACACAGCGGGGACACAGCAGGGACACAGTGGGGTGA
>NW_012290488.1:0-6856 GCF_000151885.1 Dipodomys ordii | reverse complement strand
CAGCAGAGACACAGCGGGGGACAGAGCGGGACACAGCGGGAGACACAGGGATGACAGAGCAGGACCCAGAGGGACGCAGCGTGGATACAGCAGGGACCCAGCTGGACACAGCGGGACACAGCGGGGACACAGCAGTAGACACAGCGGGACACAGTGCCGGACACAGCGGGACACAGCGGGGGACAAAGGGAGGACACAGCGGGACCCAGCGGGACCCAGCGTCGATACAGCAGGGACACAGCGGGACACAGTGGGGTACACAGCTGGGGACACAGCGAGGACACAGCGGGACACAGCGGGACATAGCGGGGACACTGCGGGAACATAGCAGCACACAGCGGGGTACACAGCGGGACACAGCGGGACACAGCTGGGGACACAGCGGGGACACAGCGGAACACAGCGGGAGTCAAAGCGGGAGACAGCTGGGGACACAGCGAGGACACAGAGGGACACAGCGGCGACACAGAGGGGACTCAGCGGGGGACACAGCGTGGGACAAAGTGGGACACCACGGGAAACAGTGTGACACAGCGGGACACAGCGGGACCACTGCGGGACACTGCAGGACAAAGTGCTGGACACAGCGGGACACAGCAGGGGACAGCGGGGGACACAGCGGGGGACAGCGGAGACAGAGAGTGGCCACAGCGAGACACAGCGGGCACACAGCGGGGACACAGCTGGACACAGCGGGACACAGTGGGGGACACAGGGAGGACACAGCGGGACACAGCGGGGGACAGAGCGAGGACACATTTGGGACACAGCGGGATTCAGCGGGGGACACAGCAGTACACAGCGGGACACAGCGGGACACAGCGGGGACACAGCGGGGACACAGCAGAGACACAGAGGGGGACACAGCGGGACACAGCGGGGGACACAGGGATGACAGAGCAGGACCTAGCGGGACCCAGCGTGGATACAGCAGAAACCCAGTTGGACACAGCAGGACACAGCGGGGACACAGCAGTAGACACAGCGGGACACAGTGCTGGACACTGCCGGACACAGCGAGGGACAAAGGGAGGACACAGCGGGACCCAGCGGGACCCAGCGTCGATACAGCAGGGACACAGCGGGACACAGTGGGGTACACAGCTGGGGACACAGCGAGGACACAGCGGGACACAGCGGGGACACAGCGGGACACAGCGGGACACAGCGGGTGACACAGCGGAACACAGCGTGGGACACAGCGAGGACACAGCAGGACACAGTGGGACACAGCGGCGACACAGCAGGGACACAGCAGGGACACAGCAGGGACACAGTGGGGGCACAGCGGGACACAGCGGGACACAGTGGGACACAGCGGGGACAAAGCGTGAGACACAGCGGGGGACAGAAAGGGAGACAGCAGGGGACTCAGCGAGGAAACTGCGGGACACAGCGTTGACACAGCGGGGACTCAGCGGGGGACACAGTGGGACACAGCGGGGGACACTGTGGGACATAGCGTGGGACACTGCGGGACACAGTGTGGGACAGAGTGTGGGACACAGCGAGGGACAGAGCGTGGGACACAGCGAGACACAGCGGGGACAAAGCTGGACACAGCGGGGTACACAGAGGGACACAGCAGGGGACACAGCGAGGACACAGCGGGACACAGCGGCGACACATAGAGGACTCAGCGGGGGACACAGTGGGGGACAGAGTGGGACACAGCGGGACACTGCGGGGCAAACCGGGGGACACAGCGGGACACAGCGGGGGACCCAGCGGGACACAGCGGGACACTGCGGAGAACAGCGGGGGATACAGCGGAACACAGCGTGGGACACAGGGAGGACACAGCTTAACACAGCATGGGACAAAGCGAGGACACAGCGGGACACAGCAAGACACAGCGAGACACAGCAGGGTCCCAGCAGTGGACACAGCGGGACACAGCGGGGGACAAAGCGGGACACCACGGAACACAGCAGGACACACCGTCAAACAGCGGTGAACCTGCGGGGACACAGCGGGACACAGCGTCTTACAGAGCGGGACCTAGCGGGACACATCGGGGGACACAGCGGGACACAGCGGGGACACAGCGGGGACACAGCGGGACACAGCAGGTCACAGCGGGTGACACAGCGGGACACAGCGGGACACAGCAGGGGACACAGCAGGAACACAGTGGGACACAGTAGGACACAGCGTGGGACAAAGCGGGAGACAGCAGAGGACACAGCGAGGACACAGCTGGACACAGCGAGGACACAGAGGGGACTCAGCAGGGGACATAGAGGGAAAAAAGCGGGACACCACGGGACACAGTAGGACACAGCGGGACACAGCGGGGACACTGCGGGACACAGCCGGGGGACACAGCGGTGGACAGCGGGGGACAGAGAATGGACACAGGAGGACACAGAGGGGACACAGCTGGACACAGAACGGTACACAGCGGGACACAGGGGACACACAGAGGGGACAGAGCTGGACATAGAGGGACACAGAGGGGACAGAGCGTGACAAAGGTGGACACTGAAGGAGACAGAGCGAGGACACAGCCGGACACAGCGAAACACAGCGTGACACAGTGGGGACACAGCAGGGGACACAGCGGGACACAGTGTGGGACACAGCGGGACACAGCGGGGTACACAGCAGGGACAAAGAAGGACACAGCGGGGAACACAGCGAGGACACAGCGGGACACAGCGGTGACACAGAGGGACACAGCTGGGGACACTGGGGGACACAGCGGGACACAGAGGGACACAGCAAGGACACAGCGGCGGAAGTGGGGAACACAGCGGGACACAGCAAGGCACAACGGGGTCACAGCAGTGGACACAGCGGGACACAGCGGGGGACACAGTGTGTACACAGCAGGGACAAAGTGGGACAGAGCGGGGGACACAGTGAGGACAAAGCGGGACACAGCGGTGACACAGCGGGACACAGCTGGGGACACTGCGGGACACAGCGGGACACAGCGGGGACACAGCAAGGACACAGCGGGGGACACAGCGGGACACAGCCGGACACAGCCGGGGACACAGCGGGACACAGCGAGAGACACAGTGGGGGACACAGCGGGACACAGCGGGGAACAAAGAGAGGACACAGCGGGACCCAGCGGACACAACGTCGATAGAGCGGGGACACAGCAGGACACAGCGGTGACACAACCGGAATCAGCAGGGGACACTGCGGGACAGAGAGGGACCCAGCGGGAACACAGCAAGGACACAGCGGGGGACACAGCGGGACACAGCGGGACACAGTGGGGGACACAGCGAGGGACACAGCGGGGGACACAGCAGGACACAGTGGGGAACACAGAGAGAGACAGAGCAGGACCCAGCGGGAAACAGCATCGATACAGCAGAAACACAGCGGGACACAGCGGGGTACACAGCTGTTGACACAACGGGACACAGTGGGGGACACAGCTGGACACAGCGGGACACAGCGGGGCACAGCAGGGAAAATACGGGAGACACAGTGGGGAACAGAGCAGGACACAGAGGGGACACAGAGAGGACACAGTGGGGACACAGCGAGACTCAGCCGGGGACACAGCGGGGGACAAATCGGGACACCACGGGACACAGTGGGACACAGCGGGACACAACGTGGTCACTGCGGGACACAGTGGGGGACAAAGCGGGACACAGCGGGACATAGTGGGGACGCAGCGGGACACAGCGTGACACAGCGGGACACGGCGGGGGACACAGCGGGGACACAGCGGGACACAGCGGGGGACACAGAGAGACACGGCGGGGACAAAGCTGGACACAGCGGGGTACACAGAGGGACACAGCGCGGGACACAGCGGGGAACACAGCGAGGACACAGCGGGACCCAGCGGGACACAGCGTCGATACAGCGGGCACACAGCGTTACACAGCGTGGTACTCAGCTGTGGACACAACGGGACACAGTGGGGGCACAGCCGGACACAGCGGGACACAGTGGGACACAGCGGGGACAAAGCGTGAGACACAGCGAGGGACAGAGCGAGAGACAGCGGGGGCACAGACTCAGCGGGGGACACAGCAGTACACAGCGGGACACAGCGGGGACACAGCAGAGACACAGCGGGGGACACAGCGGGACACAGCGGGGGACACAGGGATGACATAGCGGTACCCAGCGCGACCCAGCGTCGATACAGCAGGGACACGCGGAACACAGTGGGGTACACAGCTGGGGACACAGCGAGGACACAGCGGGACACAGCGGGACACAGCGGGGACACTGCGGGAACATAGCAGGACACAGCAGGGTACACAGCGGGACACAGCTGGGGACACAGCGGGGACACAGCGGGACACAGCGGAACACAGCGTGAGACAAAGCAGGAGACAGCAGGGGACACAGCGAGGACACAGGGGGACACAGCGGCGACACAGAGGGGACTCAGCGGGGGACACAACGTGGGACAAAGTGGGACACCACGGGACACAGTGTTACACAGCGGGACACAGCGGGGACACTGCGGGACACAGCAGGAAAAAGCGGGGGACACAGCGGTGGACACAGCGCGACACAGCAAGACAGAGCATGGACACAGCGGGGGACAGCGGAGACAGAGAGTGGCCACAGCGAGACACAGCGGTGACACAGCTGGACAGAGCGGGGTACACAGCGGGACACAGCGGGCACACAGCGGGGACACAGCAGGACACAGCGGGACACAGCGGGGACACAGTGGGACACAGCGGGACAAAGCGGGGTACACAGCGGGACACAGCTGGGGACACAGTGAGGACACAGTGTGACACAGCGGGGGTCACAGTGAGGACACAGCGGGACACAGCCGGGGAATATGCGGTACATAGCGGGGACACAGCAGTGGACTAAGGGGGACACAGCGGGGGACACAGCCGTACACAGCGGGGGAAACAGTGGGGGACACAGCGGGACACAATGGGACACAGCGGGGGACACATGGGGGACACAGCGGGACAAAGCAGGGACACAGCGGGACTCAGCGGGGGACACAGCAGTATACAGAAGGACACAGCGGGGACACAGCAGGGACACAGCGGGGGACACAGCGGGACACAGCGGGACACAACGGGGAACACAGCGGGACACAGAGGGGGACACAGAGGGGTACACAGCGGGACACAGCTGGGAACACAGCGAGGACACAGCGGGACAAAGTGGGACACAGCGTCGATACAGCGGGAACACAGCAGGACAGAGCGGGGACACAGCTGGGGACACAACAGGACACATCGCGGGACACAGCGAGGACCCAGCGGAACACAGCATGGGACACAGCGAGGACACAGCAGGACTCAGCGGGACACAGTGGGGACACAGCAGAAGCCGTGGGGGACACAGCGGGACACAGCGGGGACTCACCGGGGGACACAGCGGGGGACAAACTTGGACACCACGGGACACAGTGGGAAACAGCGTGACACAGCGGGGACACTGCGGGAACATAGCGGGACACAGCGGGGTACACAGCGTTACACAGCAGTGGACACAGCGGGGACACAACGGGACACAGCGGGGGACACAGCGAGGACACAGTGGGTCACAGCGGGACACAGCGTGGGACAAAGCAGAGACAGCGGGGGACACAGCGAGGACACAGCTGGACACAGCGGGGTACACAGCGGGACACAGCGGGGGACACAGAAGGGTACACAGCGGGACACAGAGAGAAACACAGCGAGGTCACAGCGGGGGCCAAAGCAGGACAACACGGGACAGAGTGGGACACAGTGGGACACAGCGGAGACACTGCAGGGGCACAGCGGGAGAAAGCGGGCGACATAGTGGGACACAGCAGGACACAGCGGGGGACACAGTGGGGTCACAGTGGGGGACACAGCGGGACACAGCGGGTCACAGCCGGGGATACTGCGGGACACAGCGGGGGACACAGAGGGGTACACAATGGGACACAGCCGGGAACACTGCGCGGACACAGCAGGACACACCGGGACACAGCGTCCATACAGCGGGGACAGAGCGGGTCACAGCAGGGACACAGCGGGACACAGCGGGGGACACAGCTGGACACAGCGGGACACAGCGGGGGACACAGCTGGACACAGCGGGGACACAGCGGGACACAGCGGGACACAGCGGGGGACACAGCGGAACACAGCTTGGGACACAGCGAGGACAAAGGGGGACACAGCGGGACAAAGCGGGCGACACAGCGCGACACAGCAGGACACAGCGGGGGACACAGCGGGGTACACAGCGGGACACAGGGGGCACACAGTGGGGACACAGCGGGGGACACAGCGGGACACAGCGGGTCACAGCGGGGGACACAGCGGGACACAGCGGGGGAAACAGAGGGGTACACAGCGGGACACGGCCGGGAACACAGCGTGGACACAGCGGGACACACCGGGACACAGCGTCAATACAGCGGGGACAGAGCGGGTCACAGCAGGGACACAGCGAGACACAGCGGGACACAGCGAGGGACACAGAGGGACACAGCGGGGACACTGCGGGACACAGCAGGACACAGCGGGGGACACAGCGGAACACAGCGTGGGACACATCGAGGACACAGCGGGACACAACGGGACACAGCGGGGACACAGCAGGAACACAGCAGGGACACAGCGGAGGACACAGCGGGGGACATAGCGGGACACAACGGGGAACACAGCGAGGACACAGCGGGACCCAGCAGGACACAGCGTCGATACAGCGGGGACACAGCGGGACACAGCGGGACACAGCGGGGTACACAGCTGGGGACACAGCGGGACACAGCGGTGGACACAGCGAGGACACAGCGGGAGACAGCGGGGACACTGCGGGAACATAGCTGGACACAGCGGGGTACACAGCGGGACACAGCTGGGGACACAGAGTGGTACACAGAGAGACACAGCAGGAAACACAGCGGGGACACAGC
>NW_012290487.1:0-2765 GCF_000151885.1 Dipodomys ordii | reverse complement strand
ACAGCAGGGAAACAGCTGGGGACACAGCGGGAAACTTTGGGGGACACAGAGGGGTACACAGCGGGGAAAACAGTGAGGCCAAAGCAGAACACAGCGGGCACACAGCGTTACACAGCGTGGTACACACTGTGGACACAACGGGACACAGTGGGGGCACAGCCGGACGCAGCGGGACACAGTGGGACACAGCGGGGTCAAAGCGTGAGACACAGCGGGGGACAGAGAGGGAGACAGCAGGGGACACAGCGAGGAAACAGCGGGACACAGCGGTGACACAGCGGGGACTCAGCGGGGGGCACAGTGGGACACAGCGGGGGGACACTGCGGGACACAGCGCGGGAAACTGCGGGACACAGTGTGGGACAGAGCGTGGGACACAGCGAGACACAGTGGGGACAAAGCTGGACACAGCGGGGTACACAGAGGGACACAGCAGGGACACAGCGGGGAAACAGCGTGACACAAAAGGACACAGCTGGACACAGCGGGGTACACAGTGGGACACAGCGGACACACAGCGGGGACACAGAGGGACACAGCGGGACACAGAGGGGACAGAGCGGGAAACAGTCGGACACAGTGGGACACAGCGGGGGACACAGCGGGACACAGCGGGGGACCCAGCGAGGACACAGCGGGACACAGCGGGGGACACAGCGAGGACACAGCGGTGGACACAACGGTGGACACAGCGGGACACAGCGGGGAACACAGCGAGGACACAGAGGGAAACAAAGAGAGGTCACAGCGGGGGACAAAGTGGGACAACACGGGACACAGTGTGACACAGTGGGACACAGCGGGGACACTGCAGGGGCACAGCGGGACAAAGCGGGCGACACAGCGAGACACAGCGGGGACACAGCGGGGACCAGCAGGGGACAGAGAGGGGACACAGAGGGACACAGCGGGGGACACAGAGGGATACACAGCGGGACACAGCCGGAAACACAGCGCGGACACAGCGGGTCACACCGGGACACAGCGTCAATACAGCGGGGACAGAGAGGGTCACAGCAGGGACACAGCGGGACACAGCGGGACACAGCGGGGGACACAGCGGGACACAGCGGGGACACAGCGGGACACAGCGGGACACAGCGGGGGACACAGTGGAACACAGCGTGGGACACAGCGAGGACACAACAGGACACAGCGGGACACAGCGGCGACACAGCAGGGACACAGCAGGGACACAGCAGGGACACAGCGGGGACACAGTGGGGGCACAGCGGGACACAGTGGGACACAGCTGGGACAAAGCGTGAGACACAGCGGGGGACAGAAAGGGAGACAGCAGGGGACTCAGCAATGAAACAGCGGGACACAGCGGTGACACAGCAGGGACTCAGCGGGGGACACAGTGGGACACAGCGGGGGACACAGCAGGACACAGCGGGAGACACTGCGGGACGCAGCGGGGGACACTGCGGGACACAGTGTGGGACAGAGCGTGGGACACAGCGAGACACAGCGGGGACAAACTGGGACACCACGGGACACAGTGGGACACAGCGGGACACAGCGGGGACAGTGCAGGAACATAGCGGAACACAGCGGGGTACACAGCGGGACACAGCAGGACACAGCGGGACCCAGCGGGACACAGCGTCGATACAGCCGGGACACAGCGTTACACAGCAGGGTACACAGTTGGGGACACAGAGGGTCACAGTGGGGCACACATCGGGACCCAGCGGGACACAGCGTCGATACAGCGGTCACACAGAGGGACACAGCGGGGTACACAGCTGAGGACACAATGGGACACAGCAGGGGACACAGCCAGGACACAGCGGAACACAGCGGGACACAGCTTGGGACACATCGGGGACACAGCGGGACACAGCGGGGGACAGAGCGAGGACACAGCGGACTAGAGCGGGACACAGCGTGGGACAAAGTGGGAGACAGCGGGGGACACAGCGGGACACAGCGGGGGACACTGCGGGACACAGTGTGGGACAGAGCATGGGACACAGCGAGACACAGCGGGGACAAAGCTGGACACAGCGGGGTACACAGAGGGACACAGCAGGGACACAGAAGGAAACAGTGTGACACAAAAGGACACAGCTGGACACAGCGGGGTACACAGCGGGACACAGCGGGCACACAGCGGGGACACAGCGGGACACAGCGGGACACAGTGGGGACAGAGCGGGACACAGTCGGACACAACGGGACACAGCGGGACACAGCGGGGGACACAGCGAGGAACCAGCGGGACACAGCGGGGGACACAGCGAGGACACAGCGGGGAACACAGCGAGGACACAGCCGGAAACAGCGGGACACAGCGTCGAAACAGAGGGGACTCAGCGGGGGACACAGCGGGGGACACAGCGGGGGACAAAGTGGGACACCACGGGACACAGTGTGACACAGCGGGACACAGCGGGGACACTGTGGAGACACAGCAGGACAAAGCGGGGGACACAGCGGGACACAGCGGAACACAGCGGGGGACACAGCGGGGTACAGCTGAGACAGAGATGGGCCACAGCGGGATACAGCGGTGACACAGCTGGACACTGCGGGGTACACAGCGGGACACAGCGGGCACATAGCTGGGGAAACAGCGGGGACAAAGTGAGACACCACGGGACACAGCGAGGACACAGCGGGAAACAGCGGAACACAGCGGGGGACAAAGCGGGATGAAGCGGGGGACATAGCGGGACACAGTGGCACACAGTGGGGGACACAGCGGGGGACAGCGGAGACAGAGATGGGCCACAGCGGGACACAACGGTGACATAGCT
>NW_012290486.1:0-11917 GCF_000151885.1 Dipodomys ordii | reverse complement strand
TCAGGACAGAGAGGGGACACAGCGGCGACACAGAGGGGACGCAGCTGGGGACACAGAGTGGGACAAAATGCGACACCACGGGACACAGTGTTACACAGCGGGACACAGCGGGGACACTGCGGGACACAGCAAGATAAAGCGGGGGACACAGCGGGACACAGCGGGACACAGCGGGGAACAGCGGGGGACACAGCGGGACACAGTGAGCTACCCAGTGAGGACACAGCGGGACACAACAGTTGACACAGCGAGGACACAGCGGGGGACACAGCGAGACACAGCGATGACACAGCGGGACACAACGGGACACAGCGTCGATACAGCGGGGAGGCAGCGTTACATAGCGTGGTACACACTGTGGACACAACGGGACACAGTGGGGGCACAGCGGGACACAGCGGGACACAGTGGGACACAGCGGGGAGACAGCAGGGACACAGTGGGGGACACAGCGGGACACAGCGGGTCACAGCGGGGAACCCAGCGGGACACAGCAGGGGACACAGCGAGGACACAGCGGGTCACAGCGGGACACAGCGTGGGACAAAGCAGGAGACAGCGAGGGACAAAGAGAGAACCCAGCTGGACACAGCAGGGTACACAGCGGGACACAGCGGGGGACACAGAAGGGTACACAGCGGGACACAGCCGGGAACACAGCGCGGACACAGTGGGACACACCGGGACACAGCGGGACACAGCGGTACACAGCGGGACACAGCGGGAGACACAGTGGGACAAAGCGGGGACACAGCAGGACACAGCGGGGGACACAGCGGTACACAGCTTGGGACATAGCGAGGACAAAGCGGGACACAGCGGGACACAGCGGGGACACAGCAGGGACACAGCGAGGGACACAGCAGGGGACACAGCGGGACACAACGAGGAACACATCGAGGACACAGCGTCGATTCAGAGGGGACACAGCTGGACACAGCGGGGTACACAGCTGAGGACACAACGGGACACAGCGGTGGACACAGCGAGGACACAGCGGGACACAGCGGGGACACTGCGGGAACATAGCGGGACACAGCGGGTACAGAGCGGGACACAGCGGGGTCACAGAGTGGTACACAGCGGGACACATCGGGAAACAAAGCGAGGTCACAGCGGGGGACAAAGCGGGACAACACGGAACACAGTGTGACACAGCGGGACACAGCGGGACACAGCGGGGTACACAGAGGGACACAGCGGGCACACAGCGGGGACACAGCGGGACACAACGGGACACAGCGGGGACACAGTGGGACACAGCGGGACAAAGCGGCAGACACAGTGGGACACAGCAGGCACACAGCGGGGACACAGCGGGACACAGCGGGACACAGCGGGGACAGAGCGGGACACAGCCGGACACAGCGGGACACAGCAGGGGACACAGCGGGACACAGTTGGGGACCCAGTGAGGACACAGCGGGACACAGCAGGGGACAGAGCGAGGACACAGCGGGGGACACAGCGGGGGACACAGCGGGACACAGTGGGGAACACAGCGAGGACACAGCGGGACACAGCTTCGATACAGCGGGGACACAGCGTTACACGGCATGGTACACAGCTTTGGACACAACGGGACACAGTGGGGGCACAGCCGGACACAGCGGGACACAGTGGGACACAGCAGGGACAAAGCGTGAGACACAGCGGGGGACAGAGAGGGAGAAAGCAGGGGACACAGCGAGGACAAAGCAGGACACAGCGGTGACACAACGGGGACTCAGCGGGGGACACAGCGGGACACAGCGGAGGACACAGTGGGACACAGCGGGGGACACTGCGGGACACAGTGTGGGACAGAGCGTGGGATACAGCGAGACACAGCGGGTACAAAGCTGGACACAGCGGGGTACACAGAGGGACACAGCAGGGACACAGCGGGGAAACAGCGAGGACACAGCGGCACACAGTGGGGGACACAGCAAGGACAGAACAGGACACAGCGGGGGACAAATCGGGACATAGCGGGGGACACAGCGGGGACACAGCGGGACACAGCGTGGGACACAGGAAGGACAGAGAGGTACACAGCGGGGGACAGAGTGAGGACACATTGGGACACAGCGGGACTCAGCGGGGCACACAGCAGTACACAGCGGGACACAGGGGGACACAGAGGGGAAAGAGCATGGACACAGCGGAGGACACAGCGAGACAAAGCAGGGGACACAGAGGGGTACACAGCGGGACACAGTGGGGAAAAAAGCGAGGCCACAGCGGTACACAGCGTGGGACACAGCGAGGACACAGCGGGACACAGCGGGACACAGTGTGGACAAAGCAGTAGACACATCGGGACACAATGGCGGACACAGCGGGACACAGCGGGGGACACAGGGAGGACACAGCGGGACCCAGCGGGACCCAGCCTCTATACAGCAGGGACACAGCGAGGTACACAGCTGGGGACAAAACAGGACACAGCGGGGGACACAGCGAGGACACAGCGGGACACAGCGGGACACAGCGGGACACTGCGGGAACATAGCGAGACACAGCGGGGTACAGAGTGGTACACAGTGGAACACAGCTGGGGACATAGCACGGACACAGCGGGCCACAGCGGGGGACACAGCAAGGACGCAGCGGGACACAGCGGAACTCAGCGGGGGACAAAGCGGGAGACAGCGGGGGACACAGCGAGCACACAGCAGGACACAGCGGCCACACAGAGGGGACTCAGTGGGGGACACAGCGGGGTCAAAGAGGGACACCACGGGACACAGTGAGACACAGCGGGACACAGCGGGACACTGTGGGGACACAGTAGGACAAAGCGGGGGACACAGCGGGACACAACGGAACAAAGAGGGGGACAGAGCGGAGACAGAGTAGGGCCACAGCGGGACACCTCGGTGACACAGCTGGACACAGCGGGGTACACAGCGGGACACAGCGGGCACACAGCGGGGACACAGCGGGACACAGCGGGCACACAGCAGGGACAGAGCGGGACACAGTCGGACACAGCGGGACACAGTGGGGGACACAGGGAGGACACAGCGGGACCCAGCGGGACCCAGCCTCGATACAGCGGGGACACAGCGGGACACAGCGAGTTACACAGCTGGGGACACAACAGGACACAGCGGGGGACACAGCGAGGACACAGCGGGACACAGCGGGACACAGCGGGACACTGCGGGAACATAGCGAGACACAGCGGGGTACAGAGCAGTACACAGCGGAAAACAGCTGGGGACATAGCGGGGATACAGCGGGACACAGCGGGGGACACAGCGAGGATGCAGCGGGACACAGCGGAACTCAGCGGGGGACAAAGCGGAGACCGAGTAGGGCCACAGCGGGACACCTCGGTGACACAGCTGGACACAGCAGGGTACACAGCGGGACACAGCGGGCACACAGCGGGGACACAGCGGGACACCACTGACGCAGCGGGACAAAGCGGTTAAAGAGCGGCACACAGCCGGACACAGCGGGACACAGTGGGGGACACAGCGGGGGACCCAGCGAGGACACAGCGGGACACAGCGGGGGACACAGCGAGGACACAGCGGGGGACACAGTAGGGGACACAGTGGGACACAGCGGGGAACACAGCGAGGACACAGCGGGACACAGCGTCGATACAGAGGGGACTCAGCGGAGGACACAGCGGGGGAAACAGCGGGGGACAAAGTGGGACACCACGGGACACAGTGTGACACAGCGGGACACAGCGGGGACACTGCAGGGACACAGCAGGACAAAGCGGGGGACATAGCGGGACACAGCAGCACACAGCGGGGGACACAGCCGGACACAGCGGGGGAAACAGTGGGGGACACAGTGGGACACGGTGGGACACAGCGGGGAACACATGGGGAACACAGCGGGACACAGCGGGGACACAGCGGGACACAGCGGGGGACACAGCAGAATACAGCAGGACACAGCGGGGACACAGCAGGGACACAGCGGGGGACACAGCGGGACACAGCGGGACACAGCGGGGAACACAGCGGGACACAGAGGGGGACACAGCGGGACACAGTGGGGAACACAGCGAAGAAACAGCGGGACACAACGGGACCCAGCGTCGATACAGCGGGGAGGCAGCGTTACACAGCGTGGTACACACTGTGGACACAACGGGACACAGTGGGGGCACAGCGGGACACAGTGGGACACAGCGGGGACAAAGCGTGAGACACAGTGAGGGACAGAGAGGGAAACAGCAGGGGACACAGCGAGGAAACAGTGGGACACAGCGGTGACACAGCGGGGACTCAGCGGAGGACACAGTGGGACACAGCGGGGGACACTGCGGGACACAGCGGGGGACACGTCGGGACACAGTGTGGGACAGAGCGTGGGACACAGCGAGACACAGCGGGGACAAAGCTGGACACAGCGGAGTACACAGAGGGACACAGCAGGGACACAGCGGGGAAACAGCGTGACACAAAAGGACACAGCTGGACACAGCGGGGTACACAGCGGGACACAGCGGCCACACAGTGGGGACACAGCGGGACACAGCGGGGACAGAGTCGGACACAGCGGGACACAGCGGGGGACACAGCGGGACCCAGCGTGGGACCCAGCGAGGACACAGCGGGACACAGCGGTGGACACAACGGGGGACACAGCGGGACACAGCGGGGAACACAGCGAGGACACAGTGGGACACAGCAGGAAACACTGTGAGGTCACAGCGGGGGACAAAACGGGACAACACGGGACACAGTGTGACAGAGTGGGACACAGCGGGGACACTGCAGGGGCACAGTGGGACAAAGCGGGTGAAACAGTGAGACAGAGCGGGGGACACAGCGGGGGACAGCAGTGGACAGAGAGGGGACACAGCGGGACACAGCAGGGGACACAGAGGGGTACACAGCGGGACACAGCCGGAAACACAGCGCGGACACAGCGGGACACACCGGGACACAGCGTCAATACAGCGGGGACAGAGAGGGTCACAGCAGGGACACAGCGGGACACAGAGGGACACAGCGGGGGACACAGCGGGACACAGCGGGGACACAGCGGGACACAGCGGGACACAGCGGGAAACACTGCGAGGTCACAGCGGGTGTCAAAGCGGGACAACACGGGACACAGTGGGACACAGTGGGACACAGTGGGACACAGTGGGGACACTGCAGGGGCACAGCGGGACAAAGCGGGCGACACAGTGAGACACAGCGGGGGACACAGCGGGGGACAGCAGGGGACAGAGAGGGGACACAGCGGGACACAGCAGGGGACCCAGAGGCGTACACAGCGGGACACAGCCGGAAACACAGCGCGGACACAGCGGGACACACCGGGACACAGCGTCAATACAGCGGGGACAGAGAGGGTCACAGCAGGGACACAGCGGGACACAGCGGGACACAGCGGGGGACACAGCAGGACACAGCGGGGACACAGCGGGACACAGCGGGACACAGCGGGGACACAGCGGAACACAGCGTGGGACACAGCGAGGACACAGCAGGACACAGCGGGACACAGCGGCGACACAGCAGGGACACAGCAGGGACACAGCGGGGACACAGCGGGGGACACAGCGGGACACAACGGGGAACACAGCGAGGACACAGCGGGACCCAGCAGGACACAGCGTCGATACAGTGGGGACACAGCAGGACACAGCGGGGTACACAGCTGGGGACACAAAGGGACACAGCGGGGGACACAGCGAGGACAAGCTGGACACAGCGGGACACAGCGAGGACACTGCGGGAACATAGCGGGACACAGCGGGGACACAGAGGGACACAGCGGGACACAGCTTGGGATACACGGAGGACACAGCTGGACACAGTGGGGGACACAGTGAGGACACAGTGGTACAGTGGGGTGCGGGATACAGCGGGGGACAAATCGGGAGACAGCGGGGGACACAGCGAGGACACAGCTGGACACAGTTGTGACACAGAGGGGACTCAGTGGGGGACACAGCGGGGGACAAAGCAGGACACCACGGGACAGTGTGACACAGCGGGACACAGCGGGGACACTGCGGGGACACAGCGGTACAAAGCGGGGGACACAGCGGGGACTCAGCAGGGGACACAGCGGGGGACAAAGCGGGACACCACGGAACACAGAGGGTCACAGCAGGAAAGAGCGGTGACCCTGCGGGGACACAGCGGGACCCAGTGGGGGACACAGCGGGACACAGCGGGGACTCACCTGGGGACACAGCGAAGGACAAACTGGGACACCACGGGACACAGTGGGACACAGCAGGACAAAGTGGGGACACTGCGGGAACATAGCGGGACACAGCGGGGGACACAGGGGGACATAGCGGGACACAGCGGGAAACACTGCGAGGTCACAGCGGGGGACAAAGCGGGACAACACGGGACACAGTGTGACACAGTGGGACACAGCGGGGACACTGCAGGGGCACAGCGGGACAAAGTGGGCGACACAGTGAGACACAGCGGGGGACACAGCGGGGGACAGCGGGGGACAGAGAGGGGACACAGTGGGACACAGCAGGGGACCCAGAGGGGTACACAGCGGGACACAGCCGGAAACACAGCGCGGACACAGCGGGACACACCGGGACACAGCGTCAATACAGCGGGGACAGAGAGGGTCACAGCAGGGACACAGCGGGACACAGCGGGACACAGCGGGGGACACAGCGGGACACAGCGGGGACACAGCGGGACACAGCGGGGGACACAGCGGAACACAGCGTGGGACACAGCGAGGACACAGCAGGACACAGCGGGACACAGCGGGGACAGAGCGGGACACAGTCGGACACAGCGGGACACAGCGGGGGACACAGCGGGACCCAGCGGGGGACCCAGCGAGGACATAGCGGGACACAGCGGGGGACACAGCGAGGACACAGCGGTGGACACAACGGGGGACACAGCGGGACATAGCGGGGAACACAGCGAGGACACAGCGGGACACAGCGGGAAAAACTGCGAGGTCACAGCGGGGGTCAAAGCAGGACAACACGGGACACAGTGTGACACAGTGGGACACAGCGGGGACACTGCAGGGGCACAGCGGGACACAGTGGGCGACACAGCGAGACACAGCGGGGGACACAGCGGGGGACAGCAGGTGACAGAGAGGGGACACAGCGGGACACAGCTGGGGACACAGAGGGGTACACAGCGGGACACAGCCGGGAACACAGCGCGGACACAGCGGGGACACACCGGGACACAGCGTCAATACAGCGGGGACAGAGAGGGTCACAGCAGGGACAAAGCGGGACACAGCGGGACACAGCGGGGGACACAGCGGGATACAGCGGGGACACAGCGGGACACAGCGGGACACAGCGGGGGACACAGCGGAACACAGCGTGGGACAAAGCGAGGACACAGCAGGAAACAGCGGGACACAGCGGCGACACAGCAGGGACACAGCAGGGACACAGCGGGGACACAGTGGGGGCACAGCGGGACACAGCGGGACACAGTGGGACACAGCGGGGACAAAGCGTGAGACACAGCGGGGTACAGAGCTGCAGACAGCGGGGGACACAGCCAGGACACAGGGGGACACAGCGTTGACACAGCGGGGTCTCAGCGGGGGACACAGCGGGAGACAAAGAGGGACACCACGGAACACAGCGGGACACAGCAGGAAACAGCAGTGACACTGCGGGGACACAGTGGGACACAGCGGGGGACACAGCGGGACACAGAGGGGGACAGAGCGGGACACAGTGGGGGACAGAGCGTGGGACACAGCGAGACACAGCGGGGACAAAGCTGGACACAGCGGGGTACACAGAGGGACACAGCGGGGACGCAGCGGGGAAACAGCGTGACACAGCAGGACACAGCAGGACACAGCGGGGGACACATCGAGGACACAGCGGCACACAGCATGGGACACAGCAAAGACACAGTGGGACACAGCGGGGGACACAGCGGGACATAGCGGGGAACACAGCGGGGGACACAGCGGGACACAGCGGGACACAGCGGGGGACACAGGGAGGACACAGCGGGACACAGCGGGGGACAGAGCGAGGACACATTGGGACACATTGGGACACAGCGGGATTCAGCGGGGGACACAGCAGTACACAGCGGGACAAAGCGGGACACAGCGGGGACACAGCAGAGACAGAGCGGGGGACAGAGCGGGACACAGCGGGGGACACAGGGATGACAGAGCAGGACCCAGCGGGACCCAGCGTGGATACAGCAGGGACCCAGCTGGACATAGCGGGACACAGCGGGGACACAGCAGTAGACACAGCGGGACACAGTGCCGGACACAGCGGGACACAGCGGGGGACAAAGGGAGAACACAGCGGGACCCAGCGGGACCCAGCGTCGATACAGCAGGGACACAGCGGGACACAGTGGGGTACACAGCTGGGGACACAGCAGGCACACAGCTGGGGACACAGCGGGGACAAAATGAGACACCACGGGACACAGCGAGGACACAGCGGGAAACAGCGGAACACAGCGGGGGACAAAGCGGGATGAAGCGGGGGACATAGCGGGACACAGCAGCACACAGTGGGGGACACAGCGCGGGACAGCGGAGACAGAGATGGGCCACAGCGGGACACAGCGGTGACATAGCTGGACACAGCGGGGTACACAGCGGGACACAGCGGGCACAACGGCCACACAGCGGGACACAGCGGGACACAGCGGGGACACAGTGGGACACAGCGGGACAAAGCGGGGGACACAGCGGGACACAGCTGGGGACACAGCAAGGACACAGCGGGATACAGCAGGGGACACAGTGAGGACACAGCGGGACACAGCCGGGGAAAAAGCGGGACACAGCGCGGACACAGCAGTGGACACAGCGGGACACAGCGGGGGACACAGCCAGACACAGCGGGGGAAACAGTGGGGGACACAGTGGGACACAGTGGGACACAGCGGGGGACACATGGGGAACACAGCGGGACACAGCGGGGACACAGCGGGACTCAGCGGGGGACACAGCAGTATACAGCAGGACACAGCGGGGACACAGCAGGGACACAGCGGGGGACACAGCGGGACACAGCGGGACACAACGGAAAACACAGCGGGACACAGAGGGGGACACAGAGGGGTACACAGCGGGACACAGCTGGGAACACAGCGGGTCACAGCGGGACACAGCGGGAACACAGCTGGACACAGCGGGGTACACAGTGGGAGACAGGGGGCACACAGTGGGGACACAGCGGGGGACACAGCGGGACACAGCGGGTCACAGCGGGGAACACAGAGGGGGAAACAGCAGGGGACAGCAGAGGACAGAGAGGGGACACAGCGGCGACACAGAGGGGACACAGCTGGGGACACAGCGTGGGACAAAGTGGGACACCACGGGACACAGTGTTACACAGCGGGACACAGCGGGGACACTGCGGGACACAGCAAGATAAAGCGGGGGACACAGCGGGACACAGCGGGCCAGAGCGGAGGACAGCGAGGGACACAGCGGGACACAGTGGGCTACCCAGTGAGGACACAGCGGGACACAACAGGGGACACAGCGAGGACACAGCGGGGGACACAGCGGGGGACACAGTGGGACACAGTGGGGAACACAGCGAGGACACAGCGGGACACAACGGGACACAGCGTCGATACAGCGGGCACACAGCGTTACACAGCGTGGTACACACTGTGGACACAACGGGACACAGTGGGGGCACAGCGGGACACAGCAGGACACAGTGGGACACAGCGGGGACAAAGCGTGAGACACAGCGAGGGACAGAGAGGGAGACAGCAGGGGACACAGCGAGGAAACAGCGGGACACAGCGGTGACACAGCGGGGACTCAGTGGGGGACACAGTGGGACACAGCGGGGGACAATGCGGGACACAGCGGGGGACACTTCGGGACACAGTGTGGGACAGAGCGTGGGACACAGCGAGACACAGCGGGGACAAAGCTGGACACAGCGGGGTACACAGAGGGACACAGCAGGGACACAGCGGGGAAACAGCATGACACAAAAGGACACAGCTGGACACAGCGGGGTACACAGCGGGACACAGCGGGCACACAGCGGGGACACAGCGGGACACAGCGGGGACACAGTCGGACACAGCAGGACACAGCGGGGGACACAGCGGGACACAGCGGGGGACCCAGCGAGGACACAGCGGGACACAGCGGTGGACACAACGGGGGACACAGCGGGACACAGCGGGGAACACAGCGAGGACACAGTGGGACACAGCGGGAAACACTGCGAGTTCACAGCGGGGGACAAAACGGGACAACACTGGACACAGTGTGACAGAGTGGGACACAGCGGGGACACTGCAGGGGCACAGCGGGACAAAGCGGGCGTCACAGTGAGACACAGCGGGGGACACAGCGGGGGACAGCAGGGGACAGAGAGGGGACACAGCGGGACACAGCAGGGGACACAGAGGGGTACACAGCGGGACACAGCCGGAAACACAGCGCGGACACAGCGGGACACACCGGGACACAGCGTCAATACAGAGGGGACTCAGCGGAGGACACAGCGGGGGAAACAGCGGGGGAAAAAGTGGGACACCACGGGACACAGTGTGACACAGCAGGACACAGCGGGGACACTGAGGGGACACAGCAGGACAAAGCGGGGGACATAGCGGGACACAGTGGCACACAGAGGGGGACACAGCGGGGGACAGCGGAGACAGAGATGGGCCACAGCGGGACACAGCGGTGACATAGCTGGACACAGCGGGGTACACAGCGGGACACAGCGGGCACACCGGGGACACAGCGGGACACAGCGGGACACAGTGGGGACACAGTGGGACACAGCGGGACAAAGCGGGGGACACAGCGGGACACAGCGGGGACACAGCAGTGGACACAGCGGGACACAGCGGGGGACACAGCCGGACACAGCGGGGGAAACAGTGGGGGACACAGTGGGACACAGTGGGACACAGCAGGGGACACATGGGGAACACAGCGGGACACAGCGGGGACACAGCAGGACTCAGCGGGGGACACAGCAGTATACAGCAGGACACAGCGGGGACACAGCAGGGACACAGCGGGGGACACAGCGGGACACAGCGGGATACAGCGGGGAAGACAGCGGGACACAGAGGGGTACACAGCGGGACACAGCTGGGAACACAGCGGGACACAGCGGGGGACACAGCGAGGACGCAGCGGGACACAGCGGAACACAGCGGGGGAGAAAGCGGGAGACAGCGCGGGACACAGCGAGCACACAGCGGGACACAGCGGCCACATAGAGGGGACTCAGCGGGGAACACAGCGGGGGACAAAGAGGGACACCACGGGACACAGTGAGACACAGCGGGACACAGCGGGACACTGTGGGGACAAGTAAGACAAAGCGGGGGACACAGCGGGACACAGCGGAACTAATCGGGGGACAGAGCAGAGACAGAGTAGGGCCACAGCGGGACACCTCGGTGACACAGCTGGACACAGAGGGGTATACAGCGGGACACAGCTGGCACACAGCGGGGACACAGCGGGACACAGCGGGGACAGAGCGGGACACAGTCGGACACAGCGGGACACAGTGGGGGACACAGCGGGACACAGCGGGGGACCCAGCAAGGACACAGCGGGACACAGCGGGGGACACAGCGAGGACACAGCGGGGGACACAGCAGGGGACACAGCGGGACACAGCGTGGAACACAGCGAGGACACAGCGGGACACAGCGGGACACAGCGTCGATACAGAGGGGACTCAGCGGAGGACACAGCGTGGGAAACAGCGGGGGACAAAGTGGGACACCACGGGACACAGTGTGACACAACAGGACACAGCGGGGACACTGCGGGGACACAGCAGGACAAAGCGGGGGACATAGCGGGACACAGTGAGACACAGCGGGGGACACAGCGGGGGACAGCAGGGGACAGAGAGGGGACACAGCGGGACACAGCAGGGGACACAGAGGGGTACACAGCGGGACACAGCCGGAAACACAGCGCGGACACAGCG
>NW_012290485.1:0-4178 GCF_000151885.1 Dipodomys ordii | reverse complement strand
CAGCGGGGGACACAGCGGGGGGTCAGCAGTGGACAGAGAGGGGACTATGCGGACCACAGCGGGGGACACTGCTTGACACAGCGGGGAAACAGCGGGACACAGAGGTCACACAGCGTGGGACACAGCGAGACACAGCAGGTCACAGCGGCGGACACAGCGGGACACAGCGGGACACAGCGGGGGACACAGCAGTACACAGCATGGGACATATCGAGGACACAGCAGGACACAGCGCGACACAGCGGGACACAGCTGGGACACAGCAGGTGACACAGCGTGGGACACAGCGAGGACACAGCGGGACCCAGCGGGACCCAGCGTCGATACTGCTGGGACACAGCAGGACACAGCGAGGTACACAGCTGGGGACACAACGGGACACAGCGGGGAACACAGGGAGGACATAGCGGGACCCAGCGGGACCCAGCGTCGTTACAGCGGGGACACAGCGGGACACACCGGGGTCCACAGCTGGGGACACAACGGGACACTGCGGGGGACACAGAGAGGACAAAGCAGGAAAGAGCAGTACACAGCGGGGACACTGCGGGAACATAGTGGGACACAGCGGGGTACACAGCGGGAGACAGCGGTGACACAGAGGGGACTCAGCGGGACAAAGTGGGGGACACAGCGGCACACAGCGGGACACAGCGGGGGACACAGCAGGGGACAGCGGAGACAGAGAGGGGAGAAAGCGAGACACAGTGGTGATACAGCTGGACACAACGGAGTACACAGCGGGACACAGCGGGCACACAGCGGGACACAGCAGGGACCGAGCTGGACATAGCGGGACACAGCGAAACACAGCGTGGGACACAGCAGGACACAGCGGGGGACAAAGCGAGGACACAGCGGGACACAGCAGGGGACACAGCTGGGGACACAGAGGGACACAGCGGGGAACACAGCGAGGACACAACGGGACCCAGCAGGACACAGAGTCGATACAGCGGGGACACAGGGTTACACAGTGTGGTACCCAGCTGTGGACACAACGGGACAGAGCGGGGGCACAGCGAGACACAGCGGGACACAGCGAGGACACAGCGGGACACATTGGTGACACAGCGGGGAAAACAGCAGGACACAGCAGCGGACACAGCGGGGGACACAGCGCGACACAGCATGGACACAGCAGTAGACACATCGGGACATAGCGGGGGACACAGCTGGGGACACAACGGGACACAGCGGTGGACACAGCGAGGACACAGCAGGACCCACCGGGACCCAGTGGGGGACACAGCAAGGACACAGCAGGTCACAGTGGGGGACACAGCGAGGACAAAGTGGGGGACACAGCGGGACACAGCGGGGAACACAGCGAGGACACAGCAGGACACAGCGTCGATACAGCAGGGACACAACGTTACACAGTGTGGTACACAGCTGTGGACTCAACGGGACACAGTGGGGGCACAGCCGGACACAGCGGGACACAGTGGGACACAGCGGGGAAAAAGCGTGAGACACAGCAGGGGACAGAGAGGGTGACAGCAGGGGACACAGCGAGGAAACAGCGGAACACAGCGGTGACATAGCAGGGACTCAGGGGGTGACACAGCGGGACACAGCGGGCAACACAGCGGGACACAGCGCGGGACAAGGCGGGACACAGTGTGGGACAGAGCATGGGACACAGCGAGACACAGCGGAGACAAAACTGGACACAGCGGGGTACACAGAGGGACACGGCGGGCACACAGTGGGGACACAGCGGGACACAGCGGTACACAACGGGGACAGAGCAGGACAGAGCCTGACACAGCGAGGACACATTGGGCCACAGCGGGACACAGAGGAACCCAGCGGGAGACCCAGCAGTACACAGCAGGACACAGTGTGACACAGCGGGGAGACAGCAGGGACACAGTGGGGGACACAGCGGGACACAGCAGGTCACAGCGGGGGACACAGCGGGACACAGCAGGGGACACAGAGGGGTTCACAGCGGGACACAGCGGGGAACACAGCGCGGACACAGCGGGACAGAGCGGGACAAAGCGTCGATACAGCGGGCACAGTGAGGGTCACAGCAAGGACACAGCGGGACACAGCGGGACACAGTGGGGGACACAGGGGGACACAGCGGGAACACAGTGGGACACAGCAGTGGACACAGCGGGACACAGCGTGGGACACAGCAAGGACACAGCGGGACACAACGGGACACAGCGGGACACAGCAGGGACACAGCGGGACACAACGGGACACAGCGGCGGACACAGCAGGAGACAGCGGGGGACACTGCGAGGACACAGCTGGACACAGCGGGGTACACAGCGGGACACAGCGGGGGACACAGAAGGGTACACAGCGGGACACAGAGAGAAACACAGCGAGGTCACAGCGGGGGCCAAAGCAGGACAACACGGGACACAGTGTGACACAGTGGGACACAGCGGGGACACTGCAGGGGCACAGCGGGGCAAAACGGGCAACACAGCGGGACACAGCAGGGGACACAGCGGGAGACACAGCGGGGGACAGCAGGGGACAGAGAGGGGACACAGCGGGAGACACAAAGGGGGACAGCAGGGGACAGAGAAAGGACACAGCGGGACACAGCGGGAACACAGCTGGACACAGCGGCGTACACAGCGGGACACAGGGGGCACACAGCGGGTCACAGCGGGGGACACAGCGGGACACAGCGGGGGACACAGAGGGGTACACACCGGGACACAGCCGAGAACACAGCGTGGACACAGTGGGACACACCGGGACACAGCGGGACACAGAGGTACACAGCGGGACACAGCGGGGGACACAGTGGGACAAAGCGGGGACACAGCAGGACACAGCGGGACACAGTTGGGGACACAGCGGTACACAGCTTGGGACACAGCGAGGACAAAGCGAGACACAGCGGGACCCAGCGTGGACACAGCAGGGACACAGCAGGGACACAGCGAGGGACACAGCGGGGGACACAGCGGGACACAACGAGGAAAACATCGAGGACACAGCGGGACCCAACAGGACACAGCGTTGATACAGAGGGGACACAGCGGGACACAGCGGGGTACACAGCTGAGGACACAATGGGACACAGCGGTGGACACAGCGAGGACACAGCGGGACACAGCAGGGACACTGCAGGAACATAGCGAGACACAGCGGGTACAGAGCGGGACACAGCAGGGTCACAGAGTGGTACACAGCGGGACACATCGGGAAACAAAGCGAGGTCACAGCGGGGGACAAAGCGCGACAACACGGAACACAGTGTGACACAGCGGGACACAGCGGGACACAGCGGGGTACACAGAGGGACACAGCGGGCACACAGCGGGGACACAGCGGGACACAACGGGACACAGCGGGGACACAGTGGGACACAGCGGGACAAAGCGGCAGACACAGCGGGACACAGCAGGCACACAGCGGGGACACAGCGGGACACAGCGGGACACAGCGGGGAAAGAGCGGGACACAGCCGGACAGAGCGGGACACAGCAGGGGACACAGCGGGACACAGTTGGGGACCCAGTGAGGACACAGCGGGACACAGCAGGGGACACAGCGAGGACACAGCGGGGGACACAGCGGGGGACACAGCGGGACACAGAGGGGGCACAGCCGGACACAGCGGGACACAGTGGGACACAACAGGGACAAAGCGTGAGACACAACGGGGGACAGAGAGGGAGAAAGCAGGGGACACAGCGAGGACACAGCGGGACACAGTGGTGACACAACGGGAACTCAGCGGGGGACCCAGCGAGGACACAGCGGGACACAGCGGGGGACACAGCGAGGACACAGCGGGGGACACGGCAGGGGACACAGCGGGACACAGCGGGGAACACAGCGAGGACACAGCGGGACACAGCGGGACACAGCGTCGATACAGAGGGGACTCAGCGGAGGACACAGCGGGGGAAACAGCGGGGGACAAAGTGGGATACCACGGGACACAGTGTGACACAGCGGGACACAGCGGGGACACAGCGGGGACACAGCAGGACAAAGAGGGGGACATAGCGGGACACAGCGGCACACAGCGGGGGACACAGCCGGACACAGCGGGGGAAACAGTGGGGGACACAGTGGGACACGGTGGGACACAGCGGGGGACACATGGGGAACACAGCGGAACACAGCGGGGACACAACGGGACTCAGCGGGGGACACAGCCGTATACAGCAGGACACAGCGGGGACACAGCA
>NW_012290484.1:0-7753 GCF_000151885.1 Dipodomys ordii | reverse complement strand
AAAGCGGGATACAGCGGGGACACAGCAGAGACACAGGCGGTTGACACAGCGGGACACAGCAGGGGACACAGGGATGACACAGCGGGACCCAGCGGGACCTAGCATCGATACAGCCGGGACACAGTGGGACACAGTGGGGTACACAGCTGGGGACACAGGGAGGACACAGCGGGATACAGCGGGACACAGCTGGGGACACAGCGGGGACACAGCGGGACACAGCGGAACACAGCGGGAGACAAAGCCGGAGACAGCAGGGGACACAGCGAGGACACAGGGGGACACAGCGGCGACACAGAGGGGACTCAGCGGGGGACACAGCGTGGGACAAAGTGGGACAACACGGGACACAGTGTTACACAGCGAGACACAGCGGGGACACTGCGGGACACAGCAGGACAAAGCGGAGGAAAAAGTGGGCCACAGCGGGCCACAGCGGGGGACACAGCGGGGGACAGCGGAGAGAGAGAGTGGCCACAGCGAGACACAGCGGTGACACAGCTGGGCACAGCGGGGTACACAGCGGGACACAGCGGGGACACAGCATCGATACAGCGGGGACACAGCGAGACACAGCGGGGAACACAGGAAGGAAACAGCGGGACCCAGTGGGACACAGAGTCGATACAGCAGGACACAACGGGGTACACAGCTAGGAACACAACGGGACACAGCGGGGGACACAGCGAGGACACAACGGGAAATAGCGGGACACAGCGGGGGACACAGCGGGACCCAGCGGGAGACCCAGCGAGAACACAGCAGGACACAGCGGGGCACAGCGTCGATACAGCGGGCACACAGCGTTACACAGCGTGGTAGACAGCTGTGGACACAACGGGACACAGTGGGGGCACAGCGAGACACAGCGGGACACAGTGGGACACAGCGGGTACAAAGCGTGAGACACAGTGGGGCACAGAGCTGGAGACAGCGGGGGACACAGCCAGGATATAGCGGGACACAGCGGTGACACAGTGAGGACTCAGCGGGGGACACAGTGGGACACAGCGGGGGACACTGCGGGACACAGTGGGGGACACTTCGGGACACAGTGTGGGACAGAGCGTGGGACACAGCGAGACACAGCGGGGACAAAGCTGGACACAGCGGGGTACACAGAAGGACACAGCAGGGACACAGCGGGGAAACAGCGTGATACAAAAGGACACAGCTAGACACAGCGGGGTACACAGCGGGACACAGCGGGCACACAGCGGGGACACAGCGGGACACAGCGGGGACACAGTCGGAAACAGCGGGACACAGCGGGGGACACAGTGGGACACAGCAGGGCACCCAGCGAGGACACAGCGGGACACAGCGGTGGACACAACGGGGGACACAGAGGGACACAGCGGGGAACACAACGAGGACACAGCGGGACACAGCGGGAAACACTGCGAGGTCACAGCGGGGGACAAAACGGGACAACACGGGACACAGTGTGACAGAGTGGGACACAGCGGGGACACTGCAGGGGCACAGCGGGACAAAGCGCGCGACACAGTGAGACACAGCAGGGGACAGCAGGGGACAGAGAGGGGACACAGCGGGACACAGCAGGGGACACAGAGGGGTACACAGCGGGACACAGCCGGAAACACAGCGCGGACACAGCGGGACACACCGGGATACAGCGTCAATACAGCGGGGACAGAGAGGGTCACAGCAGGGACACAGCGGGACACAGCGGGACACAGCGGGGGACACAGCGGGACACAGCGGGGACACAGCGGGACACAGCGGGACACAGCGGGGGACACAGCGGAACACAGCGTGGGACACAGCGAGGACACAGCAGGACGCAGCGGGACACAGCGGGAGACAGCGGGGACACTGCGGGAACATAGCTGGACACAGCGGGGTACAAAGCGGGACACAGCTGGGGACACAGAGTGGTACACAGAGGGACACAGCGGGAAACAGAGCGAGGTCACAGCGGGGGACCAAGCGGGACAACACGGGACACAGTGTAACACAGCGAGTTCTCACGGGACACAGCGGGGGACAAAGCGGGGGACAACAGGGGACAGGGGACAGAGCGGGACACAGCAGGGACACAGCTGGACAAAGCGGGGTACACAGAAGGACACAGCGTGCACACAGTGGGGACACAGCAGGACACAGCGGGACACAGCGGGGACGGAGCATGACAGAGCATGACACAGCGAGGACACATTGGGACACAGCGGGGACACAGCGGAACTCAGCGGGAGACACAGCAATACACAGCGGGACACAGTGGGACACACCGGGAAGACAGCAGGGACACAGTGGGGGACACAGCGGGACACAGCGGGTCACAGCGGGGGACACAGCGGGACACAGCGGGGGACACAGAGTGGTACACAGCGGGACACAGGGGGAAAACAGCGCGGACACAGCGGGACACAGCGGGACACAGCGTCAATACAGAGGGGACAGAGCGGGTCACAGCAAGGACACAGCGGGACACAGCGGGACACAGCAGGCCACAACGGGGGACACAACGGGACAAAGCGGGGACACAGTGGGGACTCAGCGGGGGACACAGCGGGACACAGCGGGGGACACAGCGGGACACAGCAGGGGACACTGTGGGACATAGTGTGGGACAGAGCGTGGGACACAACGAGACACAGCGGGGACAAAGTTGGACACAGCGGGGTACACAGAGGGACACTGCAGGGACACAGCGGGGAAACAGCGTGACACAAAAGGACACAGCGGGACACAGCGGGGGACACAGCGAGGACACAGCGGCACACAGTGGGGGACACAGCAAGGACAGAGCGGGACACAGCGGTACACAGCGGGGGACAGAGCAAGGACACATTGGGACACAGCGGGGACACAGCGGGACTCAGCGGGGGACACAGCATTACACAGCGGGACACAGCGGGACACAGCGGGGACACTGCTGGGACACAGCGGGGGACACAGCGGGAAACAGCGGGGGACACAGAGGGGTACACAGCGGGGAAAACAGTGAGGCCAAAGCAGAACACAGCGTGGGACAGAGCGAGGACACAGCGGGACACAGCGGGACACAGCGGCGACAAAGCAGTAGACACATTGGGACACAGTGGCGGACATAGCAGGACACAGTGGGGGACACAGGGAGGACACAGCGGGACCCAGCGGGACCCAGCGTCGATACAGCGGGGACACAGTGGGACACAGTGAGGTACACAGCTGGGGACACAACGGGACACAGCAGGGAACATAGGGAGGACATAGCGGGACCCAGCAGGACCCAGCGTCGTTACAGCGGAGACACAGCGGGACACAGCGGGGTGCACAGCTGGGGACACAACGGGACACTGCGGGGGACACAGCGAGGACAAAGCGGGACAGAGCGGTACACAGCGGGGACACTGCGGGAACATAGTGGGACACAGCGGGGTAGCGGGACAAGGCGGGACAGTGTGGGACAGAGCGTGGGACACAGCGAGACACAGCGGGGACAAAACTGGACACAGCGGGGTACACAGAGGGACACAGCAGGGACACAGCGGGGAAACAGCGTGACACAAAAGGACACAGCGGGACACAGCGGGGGACACAGCGAGGACACAGCGGCACACAGTGGGGGAAACAGCCAGGACAGAGCGGGACACAGCGGGGGACACAGCAGGACATAGTGGGGGACAAAGCGGGGGACACAGCGGGACACAGCGGTACACAGCGGGGACACTGCGGGAACATAGTGGGACACAGCGAGGACACAGCGGGACACAGCGGCAACACAGAGGGGACTCAGGGGGACAAAGCGGGGGAAACAGCGGGACACAGCGGGACACAGCGGGGGACACAGCGGGGGACAGCGGAGACAGAGAGGGGACAAAGCGAGACACAGCAGGGACACAGCTGGACACAACAGAGAACACAGTGGGACACAGCGGGCACACAGAGGGGACACAGCGGGACAGAGCGGGACACAGCAGGGACCGAGCGGGACATAGCGGGACACAGCGGAACACAGCGGGGGACACAGCGGGACACAGCGGGGGACCCAGCGAGGACACAGCGGGACACAGCGGGACCCAGCAGGACACAGCGTCGATACACCGGGGACACAGTGTTACACAGCGTGGTACCCAGCTGTGGACACAACGGGACAGAGTGGGGGCACAGCGAGACACTGCGGGACACAGCAGGGGACACAGCGGGACACAGCGCAACACAGCGGGGAACAGAGAGGGAGACAGCGGGGGACACAGCTAGGAACACAACGGGACACAGCGGGGGACACAGCGAGGACACAGCGGGAAATAGCAGGACACAGCGGGGGACACAGCGGGACCCAGCGGGAGACCCAGCGATGACACAGCAGGACACAGCGGGACACAGCGTCGATACAGCGGGCACACAGCGTGGTACACAGCTGTGGACACAACGGGACACAGTGGGGGCACAGCGGGACACAGCGGGACACAGTGGGACACAGCGGGTACAAAAGCGTGAGACACAGCGGAGGACAGAGCTGGAGACAGCGGGGGACACAGCCGGGATACAGCGGGACACAGCGTCGATACAGCGGGCACACAGAATTACCCAGTGTGGTACACACTGTGGACACAACGGGACACAGTGGGGGCACAGCCGGACACAGCGGGACACAGGGGGACACAGCGGGGACAAAGCTTGAGACACAGCGGGGGACAGAGAGGGAGACAGCAGGGGACACAGCGAGGAAACAGCGGGACACAGCGGTGACAACGCGGGGACTCAACGGGGGACACAGTGGGACACAGCGGGGGACACAGCGGGACACAGCGCGGGACACTGCGGGACACAGTGTGGGACAGAGCGTGGGACACAGCGAGACACAGCGGGGACAGAGCAGGACACAGTTGGACACAGCGGGACACAGCGGGGGACACAGCGGGACACAGCGGGGGACCCAGCGAGGACACAGCGGGACACAGCGGGGGACACAGCGAGGACACAGCCGTGGACACAACGGTGGACACAGCGGGACACAGCGGGGAACACAGCGAGGACACAGCGGGTCACAGCGGGAACACTGCGAGGTCACAGCGGGGGACAAAGCGGGACAACACGGGACACAGTGTGACACAGTGGACACAGCGGGGACACTGCAGGGGCACAGCGAGACAAAGCGGGCGACACAGCGAGACACAGCGGGGGCCAGCAGGGGACAGAGAGGGGACACAGAGGGACACAGCGGGGGACACAGAGGGGTACACAGCTGGACACAGCCGGAAACACAGCGCGGACACAGCGGGACACACCGGGACACAGCGTCAATACAGCGGGGACAGAGAGGGTCACAGCAGGGACACAGCGGGACACAGCGGGACACAGCGGGGGACACAGCGGGACACAGCGGGGACACAGCGGGACACAGCGGGACACAGCGGGGGACACAGTGGAACACAGCGTGGGACACAGCGAGGACACAGCAGGACACAGCGGGACACAGCGGCGACACAGCAGGGACACAGCAGGGACACAGCGGGGACACAGCGGGGACACAGCGGGACACAACGAGGAACACAGCGAGGACACAGCGGGACCCAGCAGGACACAGCGTCGATACAGTGGGGACACAGCAGGACACAGCGGGGTACACAGCTGGGGACACAAAGGGACACAGCGGGGGACACAGCGAGGACAAGCGGGACACAGCGGGACACAGCAAGGACACTGCGGGAACATAGCGGGACACAGCGGGGTACACAGAGGGACACAGCGGGACACAGCTTGGGATACACGGAGGACACAACTGGACACAGTGGGGGAAACAGCGAGGACACAGCGGTACAGTGGGGTGCGGGATACAGCGGGGGACACAGCGGGAGACAGCGGGGGACACAGCGAGGACACAGCGGGACACAGTTGCGACACAGAGGGGACTCAGTGGGGGACACAGCGGGGGACAAAGCAGGACACCACGGGACAGTGTGACACAGCGGGACACAGCGGGGACACTGCACGGACACAGCGGTACAAAGCGGGGGACACAGCGGGGACTCAGCGGGGGACACAGCGGGGGACAAAGCGGGATACCACGGAACACAGCGGGTCACAGCGGGAAACAGCGGTGACCCTGTGGGGACACAGCGGGACCCAGTGGGGGACACAGCGGGACACAGCGGGGACTCACCTGGGGACACAGCGAAGGACAAACTGGGACACCACGGGACACAGTGGGACACAGCAGGACACAGCGGGGACACTGCGGGAACATAGCGGGACACAGCGGGGGACACAGGGGGACACAGCGGGACACAGCAGGGACAGAGCGGGACACAGCGGGACACAGCGGGGACACTGCGGAACATAGCGGGACACAGCGGGGTACACAGCAGGACACAGCAGTGGACACAGCGGAAACACAGCTGGACACAGCGGGGTACACAGTGGGACACAGGGGGCACACAGTGGGGACACAGCGGGGGACACAGCGGGACACAGCAGGTCACAGCGGGGGACACAGCGGGGGACACAGCGGGGGACAGCAGAGGACAGAGAGGGGACACAGCGGACACAGCGGGGTACACAGAGGGACACAGCGGGCACACAGTGGGGACACAGCGGGACAAAGCAGGACACAGCGGGGACAGAGCAGGACAGAGCGTGACACAGCGAGGACACATTGGGACACAGCGGGACACAGAGGAACTCAGCGGGAGACACAGCAGTACACAGCGGGAAACAGTGTGACACACCGGTGAGACAGCAGGGACACAGGGGGGACACAGCAGGACACAGCGGGTCACAGCGGGGGACACAGCGGGGGACACAACGAGGACACAGCGGGTCACAACGGGACACAGCGTGGGACAAAGCAGGAGACAGCGAGGGACCAAGCGAAGACCCAGCAGGACACAGCGGGGTACACAGCGGGACACAGCGGGGGACACAGAAGGGTACACAGCGGGACACAGCGAGAAACACAGCGAGGTCACAGCGGGGGCCAAAGCGGGACAACACGGGACACAGTGTGACACAGTGTGACACAGCGGGGACACTGCAGGGGCCCAGCGGGACAAAGCGGGCGACACAGCGGGACACAGCGGGACACAGCGGGAGACACAGCGGGGACAGCAGTGGACAGAGAGGGGACACAGCGGGAGACACTAAGAGGGACAGCAGAGGACAGAGAGGGTACACAGCGGGACACAGCAGGAACACAACTGGACACAGCGGGGTACACAGCGGGACACAAGGGGCACACAGTGGGGACACAGCAGGGGACAAAGCGGAACACAGCGGGTCACAGCGGGGGACACAGCGGGACACAGCGGGGGACACAGAGGGGTACACAGCGGGACACAGCCGGGAACACAGCGTGGACACAGCAGGACACAGCGGGACACAGTGGTAAACAGCGGGACACAGCGGGGGACACAGTGGGACACAGCGGGGACACAGCAGGACACAGCAGGACACAGCGGGACACAGCGGGGACACAGCAGGGACACAGCAGGGACACAGTGGGGGACACAGCGGGGGACACAGCGGGACACAACGGGGAACACATCGAGGACACAGCGGGACCCAGCAGGACACAGCGTCGATACAGAGGGGACACAGCGGGACACAGCGTGGTACACAGCTGAGGACACAACGGGACACATCGGTGGACACAGCGAGGACACAGCGGGACACAGCGGGGACACTGCGGGAACATAGCAGGACACAGCAGGTACAGAGTGGGACACAGCGGGGTCACAGAGTGGTACACAGCGGGACACATCAAGAAACAAAGCGAGGTCACAGCGGGGGACAATGCGGGACA
>NW_012290483.1:0-11931 GCF_000151885.1 Dipodomys ordii | reverse complement strand
GAGAGCCGAAGAGCAGAAGCAGAATCTGAAGCAGAAGGAGAAACAGATGAAGCACAATCTGAAGCAGAAGCAGAAGAAACAGAAATAGTAGAATAAGCAGAAGCAGAAGCACCAGGAGAATAAGAAGAAGAAAAAGAAGGCGAAAGAGAAGGATTAGGAGTAGGAGAAGCAAATGGATAAGCAGAAGCAGAAAGAGACGCAGAAGGAGAAGCAGCACGAGAAGTAGGAGAAGCAGGAGAAGCAGAAGCAGGAGAAGCAGAAGAAATAGAAGACGCAGAAGCAGAATGAGAAGCAGACGGAGAAATTGAACCAGAAGCAGAAGGAGAAGCAGAAGAAGGAAGGAGAAGCAGAAGAAGGAGAAAGAGAAGGAGAAGCAGAACGAGAAGCAGAACGAGAAGCTGGAGAAGACGAAGCAGGAGAAGCAGAAGCAGGAGAAGCAGAAGCAGAAGAAACAGAAGAAGGAGAAGAAGCAGAAGCAGAAGGAGAAGCAGAAACGGAAGGAAAAGCAGAAAGGGAAGCACGAGAAGCAGAAGAAGCAGCAGCAGGAGAAGCAGAAGCAGAAGAAGCCGAAAAAGCAAAAGCAGAACCTGAAGCAGAAGGAGAAGCAGGAGAAGCAGAAGAAGCAGAATCTGGAGAAGCAGAAGGAGAAGCAGACGCAGAAAGAGAAATAGTAGAATAAGCAGAAGCAGAAGCAGCAGGAGAAGCAGAAGAAGAAGATGTAGAAAGGCGATAGAGAAGGATTAGGAGTAGGAGAAGCAAAAGGATAAGCAGAGCAGAAGAGACACAGAAGGAAAAGCAGCACGAGAAGCAGGAGAAGCAGAAGCAGGAGAAGCAGAAGAAACAGATGACGCAGAAGCAGAATGAGAAGCAGAAGGAGAAATTGAAGCAGAAGCAGAAGAAGAAGCATAAGAAGGAGTAGGAGAAGCAGAAAGAAAAGCAGAAAGAGAAGCAGAACGAGAAGCAGGAGAAGCAGAAGCAGGAGAAGCAGAAGCAGAAGAAACAAAAGAAGGAGAAGAAGCAGAAGCAGAAGGAGAAGCAAAAACAGAAGGAGAAGCAGAAAGAGAAGGTGCGGAAGCAGAAGAAGCAGAAGCAGGAGAAGCAGAAGCATAAGAATCCGAAGAAGCAGAAGCAGAACCTGAAGCAGAGGGAGAAGCAGGAGAAGCAGAAGAAGCAGAATCTGCAGAAGCAGAAGGAGAAGCAGAAGCAGAAAGAGAACCAAAATCAGAAGGAGAAGCAGAAGAAACAGAAGAAACAGAAGCAGTAGCAGAAGAAGCTGAAGATGTAGAAGCAGAAAAAGAAGCACACGAAATAGCAGAAAAACGAGAAGGAGAAGGAGAAACAGAAGGAGAAGCAGAATCAGAAGCAGAAAAAGAATCAGGAAAAGCAGAAGCAGAAACAGACGGAGAAGCAGAAGAAGGAGAAGGAGAAGCAGAAGCAGAAGAAGAAGCACAAGGAAAAGCACAAGCAGAAGGAGATGCAGAAGGAGAAGCAGGAGAAGCAGAAGAAGCAGAAGCAGAAGGAGAAGAACTAAAGAGAAGAAGCAGAAGCGGGAGAAGCAGAAGTAGAAAGAGAAGCCGACGAAGAGAAGCAGAACGAGAAGCAGGAGAAGCAGAAGAAGCAGAAGCGGGAGAAGCAGAAGAAGTAGAAACAGAAGAAGGAGAAGGAGCAGAAGCAGAAGGAGAAGCAGAAGCAGAAGGGGAAGCAGAAAGAGAAGCAGGAAAAGCAGAAAAGCAGAAGCAGAGAAGCAGAAGCAGAAGAATACGAAGAAGCAGAAGCAGAAGCAGAACCTGAAGCAGAAGGAGAAGCCGAAGAAGCAGAATCTGGAGAAGCAGAATGACAAGCTGAAGGAGAAGCAGAAGCAGAAAGAGAATCAAAAGCAGAAGGAGAAGCAGAAGAAACAGAAGAAGCAGAAGCAGTAGCAGTTACAGCAGAAGCAGAAGCAAAAGGAAAAGCAGGAGAACGAGAAGGAGAAGGAGAAACAGAGGCAGAAGCAGAAGAAGAAGCAGAAGCAGAAGAAAGAGCATAAGGACAAGCACAAGCAGAAGGAGATGCAGAATGAGAAGCAGGAGAAGCAGAAGAAGCAGAAGATGAAGGAGAAGCAGAAGTAGGAGAAGGAGAAGGAGGAGAAGCAGAAGCAGAAGGAGAAGCAGGAGAAGCACAAGATGCAGAAGCAGGAGAAGCCGAAAGAGAAGAAGCAGAAGAAGCAGAAACAGAAGCAGAAGTAGATGCAGAAGCAGAAGGAGAAGCAGCAGAAGTAGAACCAGAAATTCAGGCAGGAGAAACAGAAGAAGCAGAAGCAGAAAGAGAAGCAAAAAGAGAAGCAGAAGGAGAAGTAGAAGAAGCAGCAGAAGAAGCAGAAAAACAAGCAGGAGAAGCAGAAGCAGAAAGAGAAGTACAAGCAGAAGAAGCAGAAGCAGAAGAAGAAGCAGTAGAAGCATAAGAAGCAGAAGCAGGAGAAGCAGAAGCAGAAGAACAAGAAGCATAAGAAGCAGAAGCAGAAGCAGAGGGAGAAACAGAAGAAGGAGAAGGAGCAGCAGAAGGTGAAGCAGAAGGAGATGGAGAAGCAGAAAGAGTAGCAGAAACAGAAGGAGAAGAAGAAGGAGAAGTTGGAGAATCAGAAGAAGCAGAAGCAGAAAGAGAAGCAGAAGAAGGAGAAGGAGAAGCAGAAGCAGAGGAAAGAAAGGAGAAGCAGAAGAAGCAGAAGCGGGAGAAGCAGAAGAAGAAGAAGAAACAGAAGAAGGAGAAGGAGCAGAAGGAGAAGCAGAAGGAGAAGCTGAAAGAGAAGCAGAAGAAGCAGTAACAGGAGAAGCAGAAGCAGAAGAAACAGAAGAAGGTGAAGCAGCAGAAGCAGGACCTGAAGCAGAAGAAACAGAACAAGCAGAAGAAGCAGTAGCAGAAGCAGAACGAGAAGCAGAAGGAGAAGAAGGAGAAGGAGAAAGACAAGGATTAGGAGTAGGAAGAGCAGAAGGAGAATCAGAAGCAGAACGAGAAGCAGAAGGAGCAGCAGAAGGAGAAGCAGAAGGAGAAGCAGAAGAAGGAGAAGCAGAAGCAGAAGAAGATGCAGAAGGAGAAGCAGAAGCAGAAGAAGATGCAGAAGGAGAAGCAGAAGAAGCAAAAGCAGAAGTAGAATCAAAAGAAACAGAAGAAGAAGAAGCAGAAGAAGCAGAAGAAACAGAAGCAAAAGAAACAGAAGAAGGAGAAGAGCAGAAGCAGAAGCAGAAGGAGAAGCAGAAGCAGAAGGAGAAGCAGATAGAGAAGCAGGAGAAGCAGAAGAAGCAGGAGAAGCAGAAGCAGAAGAAACAGGAGAAGCCGAAGAAGCAGAAGCAGAATCTGAAGCAGAAGGAGAAACAGAAGAAGCACAATCTGAAGCAGAAGCAGAAGAAACAGAAATAGTAGAATAAGCAGAAGCAGAAGCAGCAGGAGAAGCAGAAGAAGAAGATGGAGAAGGCGAGAGAGAAGGATTAGGAGTAGGAGAAGCAAAAGGATAAGCAGAAGCAGAAAGAGACGCAGAAGGAAAAGCAGCACGAGAAGTAGGAGAAGAAGGAGAAGCAGAAGCAGGAGAAGCAGAAGAAACAGAAGACGCAGAAGCAGAATGAGAAGCAGAAACAGAAGGAAAAGCAGAAAGGGAAGCACGAGAAGCAGAAGAAGCAGCAGCAGGAGAAGCAGAAGCAGAAGAAGCCGAAAAAGCAAAAGCAGAACCTGAAGCAGAAGGAGAAGCAGGAGAAGCAGAAGAAGCAGAATCTGGAGAAGCAGAAGGAGAAGCAGAAACAGAAAGAGAAATAGTAGAATAAGCAGAAGCAGAAGCAGCAGGAGAAGCAGAAGAAGAAGATGGAGAAGGCGAGAGAGAAGGATTAGGAGTAGGAGAAGCAAAAGGATAAGCAGAAGCAGAAAGAGACGCAGAAGGAAAAGCAGCACGAGAAGTAGGAGAAGCAGGAGAAGCAGAAGAAGGAGAAGCAGAAGAAAGAGAAGACGCAGAAGCAGAATGAGAAGCAGAAGGAGAAATTGAAGCAGAAGCAGAAGCAGAAGGAGAAGCATAAGAAGGAGAAGGAGAAGCAGAAAGAAAAGCACAAAGGGAAGCAGAACGAGAAGCAGGAGAAGCAGAAGCAGGAGAAGCAGAAGCAGAAGAAACAGAAGAAGGAGAAGAAGCAGAAGCAGAAGGAGAAGCAAAAACAGAAGGAGAAGCAGAAAGAGAAGGTGCGGAAGCAGAAGAAGCAGAAGCAGGAGAAGCAGAAGCATAAGAATCCGAAGAAGCAGAAGCAGAACCTGAAGCAGAGGGAGAAGCAGGAGAATCAGAAGAAGCAGAATCTGCAGAAGCAGAAGGAGAAGCAGAAGCAGAAAGAGAACCAAAATCAGAAGGAGAAGCAGAAGAAACAGAAGAAACAGAAGCAGTAGCAGAAGAAGCTGAAGATGTAGAAGCAGAAAAAGAAGCACAAGAAATAGCAGAAAAACGAGAAGGAGAAGGAGAAACAGAAGGAGAAGCAGAAGCAGAAGCAGAAAAAGAATCAGGAAAAGCAGAAGCAGAAACAGACGGAGAAGCAGAAAAAGGAGAAGGAGAAGCAGAAACAGAAGAAGAAGCACAAGGAAAAGCACAAGCAGAAGGAGATGCAGAAGGAGAAGCAGGAGAAGCAGAAGAAGCAGAAGCAGAAGGAGAAGAACCAAAGAGAAGAAGCAGAAGCGGGAGAAGCAGAAGTAGAAAGAGAAGCCGACGAAGAGAAGCAGAACGAGAAGCAGGAGAAGCAGAAGAAGCAGAAGCGGGAGAAGCAGAAGAAGTAGAAACAGAAGAAGGAGAAGGAGCAGAAGCAGAAGGAGAAGCAGAAGCAGAAGGGGAAGCAGAAAGAGAAGCAGGAAAAGCAGAAAAGCAGAAGCAGGAGAAGCAGAAGCAGAAGAATACGAAGAAGCAGAAGCAGAAGCAGAACCTGAAGCAGAAGGAGAAGCAGGAGAAGCAGAAGAAGCAGAATCTGGAGAAGCAGAATGACAAGGTGAAGGAGAAGCAGAAGCAGAAAGAGAATCAAAAGCAGAAGGAGAAGCAGAAGAAACAGAAGAAGCAGAAGCAGTAGCAGTTACAGCAGAAGCAGAAGGAGAAGCAGAAGGAAAAGCAAGAGAACGAGAAGGAGAAGGAGAAACAGAGGCAGAAGCAGAAGGAGAAGCAGAAGCAGAAGAAAGAGCATAAGGACAAGCACAAGCAGAAGGAGATGCAGAATGAGAAGCAGGAGAAGCAGAAGAAGCAGAAGATGAAGGAGAAGCAGAAGGAGGAGAAGGAGGAGAAGCAAAAGCAGAAGAGAAGCAGAAGCGGAATGAGAAGCAGAAAGAGAAGCAGGAGAAGCACAAGATGCAGAAGCAGGAGAAGCCGAAAGAGAAGAAGCAGAAGAAGCAGAAACAGAAGCAGAAGTAGATGCAGAAGCAGAAGGAGAAGCAGCAGAAGAAGTAGAACCAGAAATTCAGGCAGGAGAAACAGAAGAAGCAGAAGCAGAAAGAGAAGCAAAAAGAGAAGCAGAAGGAGAAGTAGAAGAAGCAGCAGAAGGAGAAGCAGCAGAAGAAGCAGAAAAACAAGCAGGAGAAGCAGAAGCAGAAAGAGAAGTACAAGCAGAAGAAGCAGAAGCAGAAGAAGAAGCAGTAGAAGCATAAGAAGCAGAAGCAGGAGAAGCAGAAGCAGAAGAACAAGAAGCAGAAGCAGAAGCAGAGGGAGAAACAGAAGGAGAAGGAGCAGCAGAAGGTGAAGCAGAAGGAGATGGAGAAGCAGAAAGAGTAGCAGAAACAGAAGGAGAAGAAGAAGGATTAGTTGGAGAATCAGAAGAAGCAGAAGCAGAAAGAGAAGCAGAAGAAGGAGAAGGAGAAGCAGAAGCAGAGGAAAGGAAGGAGAAGCAGAAGAAGCAGAAGCGGGAGAAGCAGCAGAAGAAGAAGAAACAGAAGAAGGAGAAGGAGCAGAAGGAGAAGCAGAAGGAGAAGCTGAAAGAGAAGCAGAAGAAGCAGTAACAGGAGAAGCAGAAGCAGAAGAAACAGAAGAAGCTGAAGCAGCAGAAGCAGGACCTGAAGCAGAAGAAACAGAACAAGCAGAAGAAGCAGTAGCAGAAGCAGAACGAGAAGCAGAAGAAGAAGAAGGAGAAGGAGAAAGAGAAGGATTAGGAGTAGGAAGAGCAGAAGGAGAATCAGAAGCAGAACGAGAAGCAGAAGGAGCAGCAGAAGGAGAAGCAGAAGGAGAAGCAGAAGAAGGAGAAGCAGAAGCAGAAGAAGATGCAGAAGGAGAAGCAGAAGCAGAAGAAGATGCAGAAGGAGAAGCAGAAGAAGCAAAAGCAGAAGTAGAATCAGAAGAAACAGAAGCAAAAGAAACAGAAGAAGGAGAAGAGCAGAAGCAGAAGCAGAAGGAGAAGCAGAAGCAGAAGGAGAAGTAGATAGAGAAGCAGGAGAAGCAGAAGAAGCAGGAGAAGCAGAAGCAGAAGAAAAAGGAGAAGCCGAAGAAGCAGAAGCAGAATCTGAAGCTGAAGGAGAAACAGAAGCAGCACAATCTGAAGCAGAAGCAGAAGAAACAGAAATAGTAGAATAAGCAGAAGCAGAAGCAGCAGGAGAAGCAGAAGAAGAAGATGGAGAAGGCGATAGAGAAGGATTAGGAGTAGGAGAAGCAAAAGGATAAGCAGAAGCAGAAAGAGATGCAGAAGGAAAAGCAGCACGAGAAGTAGGAGAAGCAGGAGAAGCAGAAGCAGGAGAAGCAGAAGAAACAGAAGACGCAGAAGCAGAATGAGAAGAAGAAGGAGAAATTGAAGCAGAAGTAGAAGGAGAAGTATAAGAAGGAGAAGGAGAAGCAGAAAGAAAAGTAGAAAGGGAAGCAGATCGAGAAGTAGGAGAAGTAGAAGCAGGAGAAGTAGAAACAGAAGAACTAGAAGAAGGAGAAGAAGCAGTAGCAGATGGAGAAGTAAAAACAGAAGGAGAAGCAGAAAGAGAAGCAGGAGAAGCAGAAGAAACAGCAGCAGGAGAAGCAGAAGCAGAAGAAGCCGAAGAAGCTGAAGCAGAACTTGAAGCAGAAGGAGAAGCAGGAGAAGCAGAAGAAGCAGAATCTGGAGAAGCAGAAGGAGAAGAAGAAGCAGAAAGAGAAACAAAAGCAGAAGGAGAAGCAGAAGGAGAAGCAGAAGAAACAGAAGAATCAGAGGCAGTAGCAGAAGAAGCAGAAGATGCAGAAGCAGAAGGAGAAGCAGAAGGAAAAGCAGAAGAACGAGAAGGTGAAGGAGAAACAGAAGGAGAAGCAGAAAGAGAAGCAGAAGAAGGAGCAGGAGAAGGAAAAGCAGCAAGAGAAGCAGAAAGAGCAGCAGAAGGAGAAGCAGGAGATGCAGAAACAGGAGAAGCAGAAGCAGAAGAAACACGAGAAGGACAAGAAGCAGAAGCAGAAGGAGAAGCAAAAACAGAAGGAGAAGCAGAAAGAGAAGGAGGGGAAGCAGAAGAAGCAGAAGCAGGAGAAGCAGAAGCATAAGAATCCGAAGAAGCAGAAGCAGAACCTGAAGCAGAAGGAGAAGCTGGAGAAGCAGAAGAAGAAGAATCTGGAGAAGCAGAATGAGAAGCAGAAGGAGAAGCAGAAGCAGAAAGAGAATCAAAAGCAGAAGGAGAAGCAGAAGAAACAGAAGAAGTAGAAGCAGTAGCAGTTGTAGCAGAAGCAGAACGAGAAGCAGAAGGAAAAGCAGAAGAACAAGAAGGAGAAGGAGAAACAGAAGGAGAAGCAGAAGGAGAAGCAGAAAGAGAAGCAGGTAAAGCAGATGAAGAAGAAGCAGAAGGAGAATCAGAAGGAGAAGCAGAGGAAGGAGAAGGAGAAGCAGAAGAAGATGCAGAAGGAGAAGCAGAAGAAGCAGAAGCAGAAGCAGAAGGAGAAGAAGGAAAAGCAGAAGAAGCAGAAGCAAAAGGAGAAGCAAAAGAAGGAGAAGGAGAAGCAGAAGCAGAAGAAGAAGCATAAGGACAAGCACAAGCAGAAGGAGATGCAGAAGGAGAAGCAGGAGAAACAGAAGAAGCAGAAGCTGAAGGAGAAGCAGAAGTAGGAGAAGGAGAAGGAGGAGAAGCAGAAGGAGAAGCAGAAGCGGAATGAGAAGCAGAAAGAGAAGCAGGAGAAGCACAAGATGCAGAAGCAGGAGAAGCCGAAAGAGAAGAAGCAGAAGAAGCAGAAACAGAAGCAGAAGTAGAAGCAGAAGCAGAAGGAGAAGCAGCAGAAGAAGTAGAACCAGAAATTCAGGCAGGAGAAACAGAAGAAGCAGAGCAGAAGCAGAAGGAGAAGCAAAAAGAGAAGCAGAAGAAGAAGTAGAAGAACCAGCAGAAGGAGAAGCAGCAGAAGAAGCAGAAATACAAGCAGGAGAAGCAGAAGCAGAAAGAGAAGTAGAAGCAGAAGAAGAAGAAGAAGAAGAAGAAGAAGAAGAAGAAGTAGAAGCATAAGAAGCCGAAGCAGGAGAAGCAGACCCAGAAGAAAAAGAAGAAGCATAAGAAGCAGAAGCAGAGTGAGAAACAGAAGAAGGAGAAGGAGCAGCCGAAGGTGAAGCAGAAGGAGATGAAGAAGGAGAAAGAGAAGCAGAATCAGAAGGAGAAGAATAAGGAGAATTTGGAGAATCAAAAGAAGCAGAAGCAGAAGCAGAAAGAGAAGCAGAAGAAGGAGAAGGAGAAGCAGAAGGAGAAGGACAATTAGGAGAAGCAGAAGAAGCAGAAGAGGGAGAAGCAGCAGAAAAAGAAGAAACAGAAGAAGGAGAAGGAGCAGAAGGAGAAGCAGAAGCAGAAGGAGAAGCAGAAAGAGAAGCAGAAGAAGCAGTAGCAGGAGAAGCAGAAGCAGAAGAAACAGAAGAAGCCCAAGAACCAGAAGGAGAACCTGAAGCAGAAGGAGAAGCAGAAGAAGCAGAAGCTGGAAAAGCAGAAGAAGAAACGGAAGAAGGAGAAGGAGCAGAAGAAGAAGGAGAAGCAGAAAGAGAAGCAGGAAAAGCAGAAGAAGCAGAAGCAGGAGAAGCAGAAGCAGAAGAAACAGGAGAAGGACAAGAAGCAGAAGCAGAAGGAGAAGCAGAAACAGAAGGAAAAGCAGAAAGAGAAAGAGGGGAAGCCGAAGAAGCAGAAGCAGGAGAAGCAGAAGCATAAGAATCCGAAGAAGCAGAAGCAGAACCTGAAGCAGAAGGAGAAGCAGAAGAAGCAGAATCTGGAGAAGCAGAATGAGAAGCTGAAGTAGAAGCAGAAGCAGAAAGAGAATCAAAAGCAGAAGGAGAAGCAGAAGAGGGAGAAGGAGAAGCAGAAGCAGAAGGACAATCAGGAGAAGCAGAAGAAGCAGAAGCGGGAGAAGCAGAAGAAGAAGAAGAAACAGAAGAAGGAGCAGAAAGAGAAGCAGAAGCAGAAGGAGAAGCAGAAATAGAAACAGAAGCAGAAGAAGCAGTTGCAGGAGAAGCAGAAGCAGAAGAAACAGAAGAAGCTGAAGAAGCAGAAGGAGAACCTGAAGCAGAAGGAGAAGCAGAAGCATCAGAAGCTGGAAAAGCAGAAGCAGAAGAAACAGAACAAGCAGAAGAAGCAGAAGCAGAACGAGAAGCAGAAGAAGAAGAAGGAGAAAGAGAAGGATTAGGAGTAGGAGGAGCAGAAGCAGAATAAGAAGCTGAACGAGAAGCAGAAGGAGAAGCAGAAGGAGAAACAGAAGAAGCAGAAGCAGGAGAAGCAGAAGCAGAAGAAGATTGAGAAGCACAAGAAGGAGAAATTGAAGGAGAAGGAGAATGAGACGGAGAAGCAGAAGGAGAAGTAGGAGAAGCAGAAGAAGAAGAAGTAGGAGAAGCAGAAGCAGAAGAAACAGAAGAAGGAGAAGAGCAGAAGCAGAAGCAGAAGGAGAAGCAGAAGCAGAAGGAGAAGCAGAAGAAGCAGAAGCTGAAGCAGAAGAAGAAGAAACAGAAAAAGCAGAAGAAGCAGAAGAAGAAGCAGCAGGAGAAGCAGAAGAAGAAGAAGGAGAAAGAGAAGGATTAGGCGTAGGAGAAACAGAAGGATAAGCAGAAGCAGAAAGAGAAGGAGAAGGAGAAGCAGGAGAAGCAGAAGGAGCCGAAGCAGGAGAAGCAGAAGCATAATGAAAGGCAGAAGAAGGAGAAATTGAAACAGAACATGATGCAGAAGGAGAAGCAGAAGCAGTAGTAGAAGCAGAAGAAGGAGAAGGAGAAGGAGAAGCATAAAGAGAAACCGAAGGAGAAGCAGGAGAAGCAGAAGCAGGAGAAGCAGACTCAGAAGAAATAGAAGATGGAGAAGAAGCAGAAGCAGAAAGAGAAGCAGAAACAGAAGGAAAAGCAGAAATAGAAGTAGAAGAAACCGAAGAAGGAAAAGGGGAACCTGAAGCAGAAGGAGAAGCTGGAGAAGCAGAAGAAGAAGAAACTGGAGAAGAAGAAGGAGAACCACAAGGAGAAGCAGAATCAGAAAGAGAAACAAAAGCAGAAGGAGAAGCCGAAGAAACAGAAGAAGCAGAAGCAGTAGCAGAAGAAGCTGAAGATGCAGAAGCAGAAAGAGAAGCAGAAGGAATAGCAGAAGAACGAGAAGGAGAAACAGAAGGCGAAGCAGAAGGAGAACCAGGAAAAGAAGAAGAAGCAGAAGCAGACGGAGAAGCAGAAGAAGGAGAAGGTGAAGCAGAAGCAGAAGAAGAAGCAGAAGGAAAAGCACAAGCAGAAGGAGATGCAGAAGGAGAAGCAGGAGATGCAGAAGAAGCAGAAGCACAAGGAGAAGAAGAAGGAGAAGAATCAGAATCAGAAGAAGCAGAAGCAGAAGTAGAAGCCGACGAAGAGAAGCAGAACGAGAAGCAGGAGAAGCAGAAGAAGCAGAAGCGGGAGAAGCAGAAGAAGAAACGGAAGAAGGAGAAGGAGCAGAAGCAGAAGGAGAAGCAGAAAGAGAAGCAGGAAAAGCAGAAGAAGCAGAAGCAGGAGAAGCAGAAGGAGAAGAAACAGGAGAAGGACAAGAAGCAGAAGCAGAAGCAGAAGGAGAAGCAGAAACAGAAGGAAAAGCAGAAACAGAAAGAGGGGAAGCCGAAGAAGCAGAAGCAGGAGAAGAAGAAGCATAAGAATCCGAAGAAGCAGAAGCAGAACCTGAAGCAGAAGGAGAAGCAGGAGAAGCAGAAGAAGCCGAATCTGGAGAAGCAGAATGAGAAGCTGAAGGAGAAGCAGAAGCAGAAGCAGAAAGAGAATCAAAAGCAGAAGGAGAAGCAGAAGAAACAGAAGAAGCAGAAGCAGTAGCAGTTGCAGCAGAAGCAGAAGGAGAAGCAGAAGGAAAAGCAGAAGAACGAGAAGGAGAAGGAGAAGCAGAAGGTTAATCAGAAGGAGAAGCAGAAGGAGAAGCAGAAGGAGAAGCAGAAGGAGAAACAGAAGCAGAAGAAGCAGTAGAAAGAGAAGCAGAAGCAGAAGAAGATGCAGAAGGAGAAGCACTAGAAGCAGAAGAAGCAGAAGCAGAAGGAGAAGTAGAAGAAGGAGAAGGAGAAGGAAGAGCCGCAGAAGCAACAGGAGAAGCAGAAAGAGAAGCAGAAGAAGAATGAGAAGCAGAAAGAGAAGCAGTAGAAGCAGAAGAAGCAGGAAAAGCAGAATCAGAAGAAAGAGAAGAAGAAGACGACGACGAAGAAGAAGAAGAAGCAGCAGCATAAGGAGAAGCATAAGGAGAAGTATAAGGAGAAGCAGTAGAAGCAGAAGAAGCAGAAGCAGGAGAAGCAGAAGCAGAAGAAAAAGAATAAGCAAAAGAAGCAGAAGCAGAGGCAGTGGGAGAAGCAGAAGAAGGAGAAGGAGAAGGAGCAGCAGAAGGAGAAAGAGAAGCAGAAAGAGAAGCAGAAACAGAAGGAGAACAAGAAGGAGAAGCAGGAGAATCAGAAGAAGCAGAAAGAGAAGGAGAAGAAGGAGAAGCAGAAGTAAAATCAGAAGAAACAGAAGAAGAAGAAGAAGAAGAAGAAGAAGAAGAAGAAGAAGAAGAAGAAGAAGAAGAAGAAGA
>NW_012290482.1:0-8531 GCF_000151885.1 Dipodomys ordii | reverse complement strand
AGAAATTCAGGCACGAGAAACAGAAGAAGCAGAAGCAGAAGGAGAAGCAAATAGAGAAGCAGAAGGAGAAGTAGAAAAAGCAGCAAAAGAAGCAGAAAAACAATCAGGAGAAGCAGAAGCAGAAAGAGAAGTAGAAGCAGAAGAAGAAGCAGTAGAAGCATAAGAAGCAGAAGCAGGAGAAGCAGAACCAGAAGAAAAAGAAGAAGCATAAGAAGCAGAAGCAGAGGGAGAAACAGAAGAAGGAGAAGGAGCAGCAGAAGGTGAAGCAGAAGGAAATGCAGAAGCAGAAAGAGAAGCAGAAATAGAAGAAGAAGAAGGAGAAGTTGGAGAATCAGATAAAGCAGAAGCAGAAAGAGAAGCAGAAGAAGGAGAAGCAGAAGGAGAAGGACAAGCAGGAGAAGCAGAAGAAGCAGGAGCGGGAGAAGCAGAAGAAGAAGAAGAAACAGAAGAAGGAGCAGAAGGAGAAGCAGAAGCAGAAGGAGAAGCAGAAAGAGAAGCAGAAGAAGCAGAAGAAGCAGTAGCAGGTGAAGAAGAAGCAGAAGAAACAGAAGAAGCCGAAGAATCAGAAGGAGAACCTGAAGCAGAAGGAGAAGCAGAAGCAGCAGAAGCTGGAAAAGCAGAAGCAGAAGAAACCGAACTAGCAGAAGAAGCAGAAGCAGAACGAGAAGCAGAAGAAGAAGGAGAAAGAGAAGGATTAGGAGTAGGAAGAGCAGAAGCAGAATAAGAAGCAGAAAGAGAAGCAGAAGAAGAAGCAGAAGGAGAAACAGAAGAAGCAGAAGCAGGAGAAGCAGAAGCAGAAGCAGAATGAGAAGCACAAGAAGGAGAAATTGAAGGAGAAGGAGAAGGAGATGGAGAAGCAGAAGGAGAAGTAGGAGAAGCAGAAGAAGAAGAAGCAGGAGAAGCAGAAACAGAAGAAACAGAAGGAGAAGAGCAGAAGCAGAAGGAGAAGCAGAAGGAGAAGCAGAAGAAGCAGAAGCTGAAGAAGAAGAAGAAGAAACAGAAAAAGCAGAAGAAGCAGAAGAAGAAGCAGCAGGAGAAGCAGAAGAAGAAGAAGGAGAAGGAGAAAGAGAAGGATTAGGAGTAGGAGAAACAGAAGGATAAGCAGAAGCAGAAAGAGAAGGAGAATGAGAAGGAGAAGCAGGAGAAGCAGAAGAAGCAGAAGCAGGAGAAGCAGAAGCAGAAGAAACATAGGAAGGAGAAGAAGCAGAAGGAGAAGCAGAAACAGAAGGAAAAGCAGAAAGAGAAGCAGGAGAAGCAGAAGAAGCAGCAGCAGGAGAAGCAGAAGCAGAAGAAGCCGAAGAAGCAGAAGCAGAACCTGAAGCAGAAGGAGAAGCAGGAGAAGCAGAAGAAGCAGAATCAGGAGAAGCAGAAGGAGAAGCAGAAGCAGAAAGAGAAGCAAAAGCAGAAGGAGAAGCAGAAGGGGAAGCAGAAGAAACAGAAGAAGCAGGGGCAGTAGCAGAAGAAGCAGAAGATGCAGAAGCAGAAGGAGAAGCAGAAGGAAAAGCAGAAGAACGAGAAGGAGAAGGAGTAGGAGAAACAGAAGGAGAAGCAGAAAGAGAGGCAGAAGAAGGAGCAGGAGAAGGAAAAGCAGCAGGAGAAGCAGAAAGAGCAGCAGAAGGAGAAGCAGAAGCAGAAGTAGAAGCAGAAGAAAGAGAAGCAGAAGGAGAAGCATAAAGAGAAACAGAAGGAGAAGCAGGAGAAGCAGAAGCAGAAGCAGAAGCAGAATCAAAAGAAATAGAAGAAGGATAAGAAGCAGAAGCAGAAAGAGAAGCAGAAACAGAAGGAGAAGCAGAAATAGAAGCAGAAGAAGCTGAAGAAGCAGAAGCAGAACCTGAAGCAGAAAGAGAAGCAGGAGAAGCAGAAGAAGCAGAATCTGGAGAAGAAGGAGAACCAGAAGGAGAAGTAGAAGCAGAAAGAGAAGCAAAAGCAGAAGGAGAAGCAGAAAGAGAAGCAGAAGAAACAGAAGAAGCAGAAGCAGAAGCAGTAGCAGAAGAAGCTGAAGATGCAGAAGCAGATAGAGAAGCAGAAGGAATAGCAGAATAACGCCAAGGAGAAACAGAAGGAGAAGAAGAATGAGAAGCAGAAGGAGAAGCAGGAAAAACAGAAGAAGCAGAAACAGACGGAGAAGAAGAAGGAGAAGCAGAAGCAGAAGAAGCAGAAGGAAAAGCACAAGCAGAAGGAGATGCAGAAGGAGTAGCAGGAGAAGCAGAAGAAGCAGAAGCAGAAGGAGAAGAAGAAGGAGAAGAAGCAGAATCAGAAGAAGCAGAAGGAGAAGTAGAAAGAGAAGCCGACGAAGAGAAGCAGAACGAGAAGCAGGAAAGCAGAAGAGGCAGAGCGGGAGAAGCAGAAGAAGAAGAAACAGAAGAAATAGAAGGAGCAGAAGCAGAAGGAGGAGCAGAAGGAGGAGCAGAAGCAGAAAGAGAAGCAGGAAAAGCAGAAGAAACAGAAGCAGGAGAAGCAGAAGCAGAAGAAACAGGAGAAGGACAAGAAGCAGAAGCAGAAGGAGAAGCAGAAAGAGAAGGAGGGTAAGCAGAAGAAGCAGAAGCAGGAGAAGCAGAAGCATAAGAATCCGAAGAAGCAGAAGCAGAACCTGAAGCAGAAGGAGAAGCAGGAGAAGCAGAAGAAGCAGAATCTGGAGAAGCAGAATGAGAAGCTGAAGGAGAAGCAGAAGCAGAAAGAGAATCAAAAGGAGAAGGAGAAGCGGAAGAAACAGAAGAAGCAGAAGCAGTAGCAGTTGCAGCAGAAGCAGAAGGAGAAGCAAAAGTAAAAGCAGAAGAACGAGAAGGAGAAGGAGAAACAGAAGGAGAAGCAGAAGGAGAAGCAGAAGAAGCAGAAGGAGAAGCAGAAGGAGAAACAGAAGCAGAAGAAGCAGCAGAAGGAGAAGCAGAAGCAGAAGAAGATGCAGAAGGAGAAGCAGGAGAAGCAGAAGAAGCAGAAGCAGAAGGAGAAGGAGAAGTAGGAGAAGGAGAAGGAAGAGCCGCAGAAGCAATAGGAGAAGCAGAAGGAGAAGCAGAAGCAGAATGAGAAGCAGAAAGAGAAGCAGTAGAAGAAGAAGAAGCAGCAGAAGCAGAAGCAGACGGAGAAGCAGAAGCAAAAGGAGAAGCAGAAGAAGCAGAAGCTGAAGCAGAAGAAGAAGAAACAGAAAAAGCAGAAGAAGCAGAAGAAGAAGCAGCGGGAGAAGCAGAAGAAGAAGAAGAAGAAGGAGAAAGAGAAGGATTAGGAGTAGGAGAAACAGAAGGATAAGCAGAAGCAGAAAGAGAAGGAGAATGAGAAGGAGAAGCAGGAGAAGCAGAAGAAGCAGAAGCAGGAGAAGCAGAAGCAGAAGAAACATAGGAAGGAGAAGAAGCAGAAGGAGAAGCAGAAACAGAAGGAAAAGCAGAAAGAGAAGCAGGAGAAGCAGAAGAAGCAGCAGCAGGAGAAGCAGAAGCAGAAGAAGCAGAACCTGAAGCAGAAGGAGAAGCAGAAGAAGCAGAATCTGGAGAAGCAGAAGGAGAAGCAAAAGCAGAAAGAGAAGCAAAAGCAGAAGGAGAAGCAGAAGGGGAAGCAGAAGAAACAGAAGAAGCAGAGGCAGTAGCAGAAGAAGCAGAAGATGCAGAAGCAGAAGGAGAAGAAGAAGGAAAAGCAGAAGAACGAGAAGGAGAAGGAGTAGGAGAAAGAGAAGGAGAAGCAGAAAGAGAAGCAGAAGAAGGAGCAGGAGAAGGAAAAGCAGCAGGAGAAGCAGAAAGAGCAGCAGAAGGAGAAGCGGAAGCAGAAGCAGAAGCAGAAGTAGAAGCAGAAGAAGAAACAGAAGGAGAAGCATAAAGAGAAACAGAAGGAGAAGCAGGAGAAGCAGAAGCAGGAGAAGCAGAATCAAAAGAAATAGAAGAAGGATAAGAAGCAGAAGCAGAAAGAGAAGCAGAAACAGAAGGAGAAGCAGAAATAGAAGCAGAAGAAGCTGAAGAAGCAGAATCAGAACCTGAAGCAGAAGGCGAAACAGGAGAAGCAGAAGAAGCAGAATCTGGAGAAGAAGGAGAACCAGAAGGAGAAGCAGAAGCAGAAAGAGAAGCAAAAGCAGAAGGAGAAGCAGAAAGAGAAGCAGAAGAAACAGAAGAAGCAGAAGCAGTAGCAGAAGAAGCTGAAGATGCAGTAGCAGATAGAGAAGCAGAAGGAATAGCAGAATAACGACAAGGAGAAACAGAAGGAGAAGAAGAATGAGAAGCAGAAGGAGAAGCAGGAAAAACAGAAGAAGCAGAAACAGACGGAGAAGCAGAAGAAGGAGAAGCAGAAGCAGAAGAAGAAGCAGAAGGAAAAGCACAAGCAGAAGGAGATGCAGAAAGAGTAGCAGGAGAAGCAGAAGAAGCAGAAGCAGAAGGAGAAGCAGAAGGAGAAGAAGCAGAATCAGAAGAAGCAGAAGGAGAAGTAGAAAGAGAAGCCGACGAAGAGAAGCAGAACGAGAAGCAAGAGAAGCAGAAGAAGCAGAGCGGGAGAAGCAGAAGCAGAAGAAACAGAAGAAATAGAAGGAGCAGAAGCAGAAGGAGGAGCAGAAGCAGAAGGAGAAGCAGAAAGAGAAGCAGGAAAAGCAGAAGAAGCAGAAGCAGGAGAAGCAGAAGCAGAAGAAACAGGAGAAGGACAAGAAGCAGAAGCAGAAGGAGAAGCAGAAACAGAAGGAGAAGCAGAAAGAGAAGGAGGGGAAGCAGAAGAAGCAGAAGCAGGAGAACCAGAAGCATAAGAATCCGAAGAAGCAGAAGCAGAACCTGAAGCAGAAGGAGAAGCAGAAGAAGCAGAATCTGGAGAAGCAGAATGAGAAGCTGAAGGAGAAGCAGAAGGAGAAGCAGAAGCAGAAAGAGAAGCAAAACATGAAGGAGAAGCAGAAAGAGAAGCAGAAGAAACAGAAGAAGCAAAAGCAGTAGCAGAAGAAGCTGAAGATGCAGAAGCAGATAGAGAAGCAGAAGGAATAGCAGAATAACGAGAAGAAGAAGAGAAGCAGAAGAAACAGAATCTGGAGAAGCAGAAGGAGAAGCAGAAGCAGAAATAGAAGCAAAAGCAGAAGGAGAAGCAGAAGAAACAGAAGAACCAGAGGCAGTATCAGAAGAAGCAGATGATTCAGAAGCAGAAGGAGAAGCAGAAGGAAAAGCAGAAGAACTAGAAGGAGAAGGAGAAACAGGAGTAGAAGCAGAAAGAGAAGCAGAAGAAGGAGCAGTAGAAGGAAAAGCGGCAGGAGAAACAGAAAGAGCAGCAGAAGGAGAAGCAGGAAATGCAGAAACAGGAGAAGAACAAGCAGAAGAAACAGGAGAAGGACAAGAAGCAGAAGCAGAAGGAGAAGCAGAAAGAGAAGTAGGGGAAGCAGAAGAAGCAGAAGCAGGAGAAGCAGAAGCATAAGAATCCGAAGAAGCAGAAGCAGAACCTGAAGCAGAAGGAGAAGCAGGAGAAGCAGAAGAATCAGAATCTGGACAAGCAGAATGAGAAGCAGAAGGAGAAGCAGAAGCAGAAAGAGAATCAAAAGCAGAAGGAGAAGCAGAAGAAACAGAAGAAATAGAAGCAGTAGCAGTTGTAGCAGAAGCAGTAGGAAAAGCAGAAGGAAAAGCAGAAGAACAAGAAGGAGAAGGAGAAACAGAAGGAGAAGCAGAAGGAGAAGCAGAAAGAGAAGCAGGTAAAGCAGAAGAAGAAGCAGAAGGAGAATCAGAAGGAGAAGCAGAAGAAGGAGAAGGAGAATCAGAAGCAGAAGAAGATGGAGAAGGAGAAGCAGAAGAAGCAGAAGGAGAAGCAGGAAAAGCAGAAGAAGCAGAAGCAAAAGGTGAAGCAAAAGAAGGAGAAGGAGAAGCAGAGGCAGAAGAAGAAGCATAAGGACAAGCACAAGCAGAAGGAGATGCAGAAGGAGAAGCAGGAGAAGCAGAAGAAGCAGAAGCTGAAAGAGAAGCAGAAGTAGGAGAAGGAGAAGGAGGAGAAGCAAAAGCAGAAGGAGAAGCAGAAGCAGAATGAGAAGCAGAAAGAGAAGCAGGAGGAGGACAAGAAGCAGAAGCAGGGAAGCCGAAAGAGAAGAAGCAGAAACAGAAGCAGAAGGAGAAGCAGAAGCAGAAGGAGAAGCAGCAGAAGAAGTAGAAGCAGCAGAAGAAGTAGAACCAGAAATTCAGGCACGAGAAACAGAAGAAGCAGAAGCAGAAGGAGAAGCAAAAAGAGAAGCAGAAGGGGAAGTAGAAAAAACAGCAGAAGAAGCAGAAAAACAAGCAGGAGAAGCAGAAGCAGGAAGAGAAGTAGAAGCAGAAGAAGCAGAAGAAGAAGAAGTAGAAGAAGCAGTAGAAGCATAAGAAGCAGAAGCAGGAGAAGCAGAACCAGAAGAAAAAGAAGAAGCATAAGAAGCAGAAGCAGAGGTAGAAACAGAAGAAGGAGAAGGAGCAGCAGAATGTGAAGCAGAAGGAGATGCAGAAGCAGAAAGAGAAGCACAAATAGAAGGAGAAGAAGAAGGAGAAGTTGGAGAATCAGAAGAAGAAGAAGCAGAAAGAGAAGCAGAAGAAGGAGAAGGAGAAGCAGAAGGAGAAGGACAAGCAGGAGAAGCAGAAGAAGCAGAAGCGGGAGAAGCAGAAGAAGAAGAAGAAGAAGAAACAGAAGAAGGAGAAGGAGAAGTAAAAGCAGAAGGAGAAGCAGAAAGAGAAGCAGAAGAAGCAGTAGCACGAGAAGCAGAAGCAGAAGAAACAGAAGAAGCCCAAGAAGCAGAAGGAGAACCTGAAGCAGTAGGAGAAGCAGAAGCAGCAGAAGCTGGAAAAGTAGAAGCAGAAGAAACAGAACAAGCAGAAGAAGCAGAAGAAGAACGAGAAGCAGAAGAAGAACAAGGAGAAAGAGAAGGATTAGGAGTAGGAGAAACAGAAGGATAAGCAGAAGCAGAAAGAGAAGGAGAATGAGAAGGAGAAGCAGAAGAAGCAGAGGAAGCAGAAGCAGGAGAAGCAGAAGCAGAATGAAAAGCAGAAGAAGGAGAAATTGAAACAGAAGATGCAGAAGAAGAAGAAGAAGCAGTAGTAGAAGCAGAAGGAGAAGCAGAAGGAGAAGCATAAAGAGAAACAGAAGGAGAAGCAGGAGAAGCAGAAGCAGGAGAAGCAGAATCAGAAGAAATAGAAGAAGGAGAAGAAGCAGAAGCAGAAAGAGAAGCAGAAACAGAAGGAGAAGCAAAAATAGAAGCAGAAGAAGCCGAAGAAGCAAAAGCAGAACCTAAAGCAGAAGGAGAAGCAGGAGAAGCAGAAGAAGCAGAATCTGGAGAAGAAGAAGGAGAACCAGAAGGAGAAGCAGAAGCAGAAAGAGATGCAAAAGCAGAAGGAGAAGCAGAAGGAGAAGCAGAAGAAACAGAAGAAGCAGAATCAGTAGCAGAAGAAGCTGAAGATGCAGAACCAGAAAGAGAAGCAGAAGGAATAGCAGAAGAACGAGAAGGAGAAACAGAAGGAGAAGCAGATGGAGACGCAGGAAAAGCAGAAGAAACAGAAGCAGACGGAGAAGAAGGAGAAGGAGAAGCCGAAGAAGAAGAAGAAGCAGAAGGAAAAGCATAAGCAGAAGGAGATGCAGAAGGAGAAGCAGGAGATGCAGAAGAAGCAGAAGCAGAAGGAGAAGAAGAAGGAGAAGAATAAGAATCAGAAGAAGCAGAAGGAGAAGTAGAAAGAGAAGCCGACGAAGAGAAGCAGAACGAGAAGCAGGAGAAGAAGAAGAAGCAGAGCGTGAGAAGCAGAAGCAAAAGAAACAGAAGAAATAGAAGGAGCAGAAGCAGAAGGAGAAGCAGAAGCAGAAGGAGAAGCAGAAAGAGAAGCAGGAGAAGCAGAAGAAGCAGTAGCAGGAGAAGCAGAAGCATAAGAAGCAGAAGCAGAACCTGAAGCAGAAGGAGAAGCAGGAGAAGCAGAATCTGGAGAAGCAGAAGGAGAAGCAGAAGCAGAAAGAGAAGCAAAAGCAGAAGGAGAAGCAGAACTAGAAGCAGAAGAAACAGAAGAAGCAGAGGCAGTAGCAGAAGAAGCAGAAGATGCAGAAGCAGAAGGAGAAGCAGAACGAAAAGCAGAAGAACGAGAAGGTGAAGGAGAAGGAGAAACAGAAGGAGAAGCAGAAAGAGAAGCAGAAGAAGGAGCAGGAGAAGGAAAAGCAGCAGGAGAAGCCGAAAGAGCAGCAGAAGGAGGAGCAGGAGATGCAGAAACAGGAGACGCATAAGCAGAACAAACAGGAGAAAGACAAGAAGCAGAAGCAGAAGGAGAAGCAGATACAGAAGGAGAAGCAGAAAGAGAAGGAGGGGAAGCAGAAGAAGCTGAAGCAGGAGAAGCAGAAACATAAGAATCCGAAGAAGCAGAAGCAGAACCTGAAGCAGAAGGAGAAGCAGGAGAAGCAGAAGAATCAGAATCTGGAGAAGCAGAAGGAGAAGCAGAAGGAGAAGCAGAAGCAGAAAGAGAATCAAAAGCAGAAGGAGAAGCAGAAGAAACAGAAGAAGTAGAAGCAGTAGCAGTTGTAGCAGAAGCAGAACGAGAAGCAGAAGGAAAAGCAGAAGAACAAGAAGGAGAAGGGAAACAGAAAGAGAAGCAGTAGGAGAATAA
>NW_012290481.1:0-3404 GCF_000151885.1 Dipodomys ordii | reverse complement strand
CAGAACAAGCAGAAGAAGCAGAAGCAGAACGAGTTTTTCAGAAGAAGAAGAAGAAGGAGAAAGAGAAGGATTAGGAGGAGGAGGAGCAGAAGCAGAATTAGAAGCAGAAAGAGAAGCAGAAGGAGAAACAGAAGAAGCAGAAGCAGGAGAAGCAGAAGCAGAAGCAGAATGAGAAGCACAAGAAGGAGAAATTGAAGGAGAAGGAGAATGGGACGGAGAAGCAGAAGGAAAAGTAGGAGAAGCAGCAGAAGAAGAATCAGGAGAAGCAGAAGCAGAAGAAGGAGAAGAGCAGAAGCAGAAGGAGAAACAGAAGCGGAAGGAGAAGCAGAAGAAGCAGAAGCTGAAGCAGAAGAAGAAGAAACAGAAAAAGCAGAAGAAGCAGAAGAAGAAGCAGCAGGAGAAGCAGAAGAAGCAGAAGGAGAAGGAGAAAGAGAAGGATTAGGAGTAGGAGAAACAGAAGGATAAGCAGAAGCAGAAAGAGAAGCAGGAGAAGCAGAAGACGCAGGAGAAGCAGAAGCAGAAGAAACAGGAGAAGCCGAAGAAGCAGAAGCAGAATTTGAAGCAGAAGTAGGAACAGAAGAAGCACAATCTGAAGAAGAAGAAACAGATATAGTAGAATAAGCAGAAGCAGAAGCAGCAGGAGAAGCAGAAGAAGAAGGCGGAGAAGGCGAAAGAAAAGGATTAGGAGTAGGAGAAGCAAAAGGATAAGCAGAAGCAGAAAGAGACGCCGAAGGAGAAGCAGCACGAGAAGTAGGAGAAGCAGGAGAAGCAGAAGCAGGAGAAACAGAAGAAACAGGAGACGCAGGAGCAGAATGAGAAGCAGAAGAAGAAATTGAAGCAGAAGCAGAAGGAGAAGCAGAAGAAGGATAAGGAGAAGCAGAAAGAGAAGCAGAACGAGAAGCAGGAGTAGCAGAAGCAGGAGAAGCAGAAGCAGAAGAAACAGAAGAAGGAGAAGATCAGAAGCAGAAGGGGAAGCAGAAACAGAAGGAAAAGCAGAAAGAGAAGCAGGAGAAGCAGAAGAAGCAGCAGCAGGAGGAGCAGAAGCAGAAGAAGCCGAAGAAGCAGAAGCAGAACCTGAAGCAGAAGGAGAAGCAGGAGAAGCAGAAGAAGCAGAATCTGGAGAAGCAGAAGGAGAAGCAGAAGGAAAAGCAGAAGAACGAGCAGGAGAAGGAGAAGGAGAAACAGAAGGAGAAGCAGAAAGAGAAGCAGAAGAAGGAGCAGGAGAAGGAAAAGCAGCAGGAGAAGCAGAAAGAGCAGCAGAAGGAGAAGCAGGAGATGCAGAAACAGGAGAAGCAGAAGCAGAAGAAACAGGAGAAAGACAAGAAGCAGAAGGAGAAGCAGAAGCAGAACCTGAAGCAGAAGGAGGACAATCAGAAGAAGCAGAATCTGGAGAAGAAGGAGAACCAGAAGTTTGAAGCAGAAGCAGAAAGAGAAGCAGAAACAGAAGGAGAAGCAGAAAGAGAAGCAGAAGAAACAGAAGAAGCAGAAGCAGTAGCAGAAGAAGCTGAAGATGCAGAAGCAGATAGAGAAGCAGAAGGAATAGCAGAATAACGACAAGGAGAAACAGAAGGAGAAGAAGAATGAGAAGCAGAAGGAGAAGCAGGAAAAACAGAAGAAGCAGAAACAGACGGAGAAGCAGAAGAAGGAGAAGCAGAAGCAGAAGAAGAAGCAGAAGGAAAAGCACAAGCAGAAGGAGATGCAGAAGGAGTAGCAGGAGAAGCAGAAGAAGCAGAAGCAGAAGGCGAAGAAGAAGGAGAAGAAGCAGAAGGAGAAGTAGAAAGAGAAGCCGACGAAGAGAAGCAGAACGAGAAGCAGGAGAAGCAGAAGAAGCAGAGCGGGAGAAGCAGAAGAAGAAGAAACAGAAGAAATAGAAGGAGCAGAAGCAGAAGGAGAAGCAGAAGCAGAAGGAGAAGCAGAAAGAGAAGCAGGAAAAGCAGAAGAAGCAGAAGCAGGAGAAGCAGAAGCAGAAGAAACAGGAGAAGGACAAGAAGCAGAAGCAGAAGCAGAAGGAGAAGCAGAAAGAGAAGAACTAGAAGCAGAAGACGCAGGAAAAGCAGAAGCAGCAGAAAGAGAAGAAGAAGAAGAAGAAGAAGAAGAAGAAGAAGAAGAAGAAGAAGAAGAAGAAGAAGAAGAAGAAGAAGAAGAAGAAGAAGAAGAAGAAGAAGAAGAAGAAGAAGAAGAAGAAGAAGGAGAAGGAGAAGGAGAAGGAGGAGAAGGAGAAGGAGAAGGAGAAGAAGAAGAAGAAGAAGAAGAAGAAGAAGAAGAAGAAGAAGAAGAAGAAGAAGAAGAAGAAGAAGAAGAAGAAGAAGAAGAAGAAGAAGGAGAAGGAGAAGCAGGAGAAGCAGAAGCAGGAAAAGCAGAAGCAGAAGAAAAAGAATAAGCATAAGAAGCAGAATCAGAGGGAGAAGCAGAAGAAGGAGAAGCAGAAGCAGAAGAAGCAGCAGAAGGAAAAGCAGAAGCAGAAGAAGATGCAGAAGGAGAAGCAGGAGAAGCAGAAGAAGGAGAAGGAGAAGGCGAAAGAGAAGGATTAGGAGTCGGAGAAGCAAAAGGATAAGCAGAAGCAGAAAGAGACGCAGAAGAGAAGCAGCACGAGAAGTAGGAGAAGCAGGAGAAGCAGAAGCAGGAGAAGCAGAATAAACAGAAGACGCAGAAGCAGAATGAGAAGCAGAAGGAGAAATTGAAGCAGAAGCAGAAGCAGAAGGAGAAGCAGAAGCAGAAGGAGAAGCAGAAGAAGGAGAAGGAGAAGCAGAAAGAGAAGCAAAAAGAGAAGCAGCACGAGAAGTAGGAGAAGTAGGAGAAGCAGAAGCAGGAGAAGCAGAAGAAACAGAAGACGCGGAAGCAGAATGAGAAGCAGAAGGAGAAATTGAAGCAGAAGCAGAAGGAGAAGCAGAAGCAGAAGGAGAAGCAGAAGAAGGAGAAGGAGAAGCAGAAAGAGAAGCACAACGAGAAGCAGGAGAAGCAGAAGCAGAAGCAGAAGAAACATAGGAAGGAGAAGAAGCAGAAGGAGAAGCAGAAACAGAAGGAAAAGCAGAAAGAGAAGCAGGAGAAGCAGAAGCAGCAGCAGCAGGAGAAGCAGAAGCAGAAGCCGAAGAAGCAGAAGCAGAACCTGAAGCAGAAGGAGAAGCAGGAGAAGCAGAAGAAGCAGAATCTGGAGAAGCAGAAGGAGAAGCAGAAGCAGAAAGAGAAGCAAAAGCAGAAGGAGAAGCAGAAGGGGAAGCAGAAGAAACAGAAGAAGCAGAGGCAGTAGCAGAAGAAGCAGAAGATGCAGAAGGAGAAGCAGAAGGAAAAGCAGAAGAACGAGAAGGAGAAGGAGTAGGAGAAACAGAAGGAGAAGCAGAAAGAGAAGCAGAAGAAGGAGCAGGAGAAGGAAAAGCAGCAGGAGAAGCAGAAAGAGCAGCAGAAGG
>NW_012290480.1:0-9485 GCF_000151885.1 Dipodomys ordii | reverse complement strand
CAGCGGGGTACACAGAGGGACACAGCGGGACACAGCTTGGGATATACGGTGGCCACAGCTGGACACAGTGGGGGACACAGCGAGAACACAGCGGTACAGTGGGGTGCGGGATACAGCGGGGGACACAGCGGGCCACAGCGGGGGACACAGCGAGGACACAGCGGGACACAGTTGCGACAGAGGGGACGCAGTGGGGGACACAGCGGGGGACAAAGCAGGACACCACGGGACAGTGTGACACAGCGGGACACAGCGGGGACACTGCACGGACACAGCGGTACAAAGCGGGGAACAGAGCGGGGACTCAGCCGGGGACACAGCGGGGGACAAAGCGGGACACCACGGAACACAGCGGGTCACAGCGGGAAACAGCGGTGACCCTCTGGGGACACAGCGGGACCCAGTGGGGGACACAGCGGGACACAGCGGGGACTCACCAGGGGACAGAGCGAAGGACAAACTGGGACACCACGGGACACAGTGGGACACAGCAGGACACAGCGGGGACACTGCGGGAACATAGCGGGACACAGCGGGGGACACAGGGGGACACAGCGGGACACAGCAGGGACAGAGCGGGACACAGCGGGACACAGCGGGGACACTGCGGGAACATAGCGGGACACAGCGGGGTACACAGCAGGACACAGCAGTGGACACAGCGGGAACACAGCTGGACACAGCGGGGTACACAGTGGGACACAGGGGGCACACAGTGGGGACACAGCGGGGGACACAGCGGGAAACAGCGGGTCACAGCGGGGGACACAGCGGGGGACACAGTGGGGGACAACAGAGGACAGAGAGGGGACACAGCGGACACAGCGGGGTACACAGAGGGACACAGCGGGCACACAGTGGGGACACAGCGGGACAAAGCAGGACACAGCGGGGACAGAGCAGGACAGAGCGTGACACAGCGAGGACACATTGGGACACAGCGGGACACAGAGGAACTCAGCGGGAGACACAGCAGTACACAGCGGGAAACAGTGTGACACACCGGGGAGACAGCAGGGACACAGTGGGGGACACAGCAGGACACAGCGGGTCACAGCGGGGGACACAGCGGGACACAGCGGGGGACACAGCGAGGACACAGAGGGACACAGTTGCGACACAGAGGGGACTCAGTGGGGGACACAGCGGGGGACAAAGCAGGACACCACGGGACAGTGTGACACAGCGGGACACAGCGGGGACATTGCACGGACACAGCGGTACAAAGCGGGGGGACACTGCAGGGATTAAGCGGGGGACAAAGCGGGTCATCACGTAACGCAGCGCGTCACAGCGGGAAACAGCGGTGACCTTGTGGGGACACAGCGGGACCCAGTGGGGGACACAGCGGGACACAGCGGGGACTCACCTGGGGACACAGCGAAGGACAAACTGGGACACCACTGGACACAGTGGGACAGAGCGGGACACAGCGGGGACACTGCAGGAACATAGCGGGACACAGCGGGGGACACAGCGGGACACAGCAGGGACAGAGCGGGACACAGCGGGACACAGCGGGGACACTGCGGGAACATAGCGGGACACAGCGGGGTACACAGGGGGACACAGCAGTGGAAACAGCGGGAACACAGCTGGACACAGCGGGGTACACAGTGGGACACAGGGGGCACACAGTGGGGACACAGCGGGGGACACAGCGGGACACAGCGGGTCACAGCGGGGGACACAGCGGGGGACACAGCGGGGGACAGCAGAGGACAGAGAGGGGACACAGTGGACACAGCGAGGACAAGCGGGACACAGCGGGACACAGCGAGGACACTGCGGGAACATAGCGGGACACAGCGGGGTACATAGAGGGACACAGCGGGACACAGCTTGGGATACACGGAGGACACAGCTGGACACAGTGGGGGACACAGCGAGGACACAGCGGTACAGTGGGGTGCGGGATACAGCGGGGGACACAGCGGGAGACAGCGGGGGACACAGCGAGGACACAGCGGGACACAGTTGCGACACAGAGGGGACTCAGTGGGGAACACAGCGGGGGACAAAGCAGGACACCACGGGACAGTGTGACACAGCGGGACACAGCGGGGACACTGCACGGACACAGCGGTACAAAGCGGGGGACACAGCAGGGACTCAGCGGGGGACACAGCGGGGGACAAAGCGGGACACCACGGAACACAGCGGGTCACAGCGGGAAACAGCGGTGACCCTCTGGGGACACAGCAGGCCCCAGTTGGGGACACAGCGGGACACAGCGGGGACTCACCTGGGGACACAGCGAAGGACAAACTGGGACACCACGGGACACAGTGGGACACAGCGGGACACAGCGGGGACACTGCAGGGGCACAGCGGGACAAAGCGGGCGACACAGCGCGACACAGCAGGACACAGCGGGGGACACAGCGGGGGACAGCAGGGGACAGAGAGGGGACACAGCAGGACACAGCGGGGACACAGCTGGACACAGCGGGGTACACAGCAGGACACAGCTGGACACAGCGGGGGACACAGCGGGACACAGGGGGCACACAGTGGGGACACAGCGGGGGACACAGCGGGACACAGCGGGGGAAACAGAGGGGTACACAGCGGGACACAGCCGGGAACACAGCCTGGACACAGTGGGACACACCGGGACACAGCGTCAATACAGCGGGGACAGAGCGGGTCACAGCAGGGACACAGCGAGACACAGCGGGACACAGCGAGGGACACAGAGGGACACAGCGGGGACACAGCGGGACACAGCGGGACATAGCGGGGACACAGCAGGGACACAGCAGGGACACAGCGGAGGACACAGCGGGGGACATAGCGGGACACAACGGGGAACACAGCGAGGACACAGCGGGACCCAGCAGGACACAGCGTCGATACAAAGGGGACACAGCGGGACACAGCGGGGTACACAGCTGGGGACACAACGGGACACAGCGGTGGACACAGCGAGGACACAGCGGGAGAGAGCGGGGACACTGCGGGAACATAGCTGGACACAGCGGGGTACACAGCGGGACACAGCTGGGGACACAGAGTGGTACACAGAGGGACACAGCGGGAAACACAGCGAGGTCACAGCGGGGGACCAAGCGGGACAACACGGGACACAGTGTAACACAGCGAGACACAGCGGGATACAGCGGGGGACAAAGCGGGGGACAACAGGGGACAGGGGACACAGCGGGACACAGTGGTGACACAGCTGGACACAGCGGGGTACACAGAAGGACACAGCGTGCACACAGTGGGGACAAAGCAGGACACAGCGGGACACAGCGGGGACGGAGCATGACAGAGCATGACACAGCGAGGACACATTGGGACACAGTGGGGACACAGCGGAACTCAGCGGGAGACACAGCAATACACAGCGGGACACAGTGGGACACACCGGGGAGACAGCAGGGACACAGTGGGGGACACAGCGGGACACAGCGGGTCACAGCGGGGGACACAGCGGGACACAGCGGGGGACACAGAGGGGTACACAGCGGGACACAGGGGGAAAACAGCGCGGACACAGCAGGACACAGCGGGACACAGCGTCGATACAGAGGGGACAGAGTCGGGTCACAGCAAGGACACAGCGGGACACAGCGGGACACAGCAGGACACAACGGGGGACACAACGGGACAGAGCGGGGACACAGTGGGGACTCAGCGGGGAACACAGCGGGACACAGCGGGGGACACAGCGGGACACAGCGGGGGACACTGTGGGACACAGTGTGGGACAGAGCGTGGGACACAACGAGACACAGCGGGGACAAAGTTGGACACAGCGGGGTACACAGAGGGACACTGCAGGGACACAGCGGGGAATCAGCGTGACATAAAAGGACACAGCGGGACACAGCGGGGGACACAGCGAGGACACAGCGGCACACAGTGGGGGACACAGCAAGGACAGAGCGGGACACAGCGGTGGACACAGCGGGACATAGCGGGGGCCACAGCGGGGGACACAGCGGGACACAGCGGGACACAGCGGGGGACACAGGAAGGACACAGCGGTACACAGCGGGGGACAGAGCGAGGACACATTGGGACACAGCGGGGACACAGCGGGACTCAGCGGGGGACACAGCATTACACAGCGGGACACAGCGGGACACAGCGGGGACACAGCAGGGACACAGCGGGGGACACAGCGGGAAACAGCGGGGGACACAGAGGGGTACACAGCGGGGAAAACAGTGAGGCCAAAGCAGAACACAGCGTGGGACAGAGCGAGGACAGAGCGGGACACAGCGGGACACAGCGGCGACAAAGCAGTAGACACATTGGGACACAGTGGCGGACATAGCGGGACACAGTGGGGGACACAGGGAGGACACAGCGGGACCCAGCGGGAACCAGCGTCGATACAGCGGGGACACAGTGGGACACAGTGAGGTACACAGCTGGGGACACAACGGGACACAGCAGGGAACATAGGGAGGACATAGCGGGACCCAGCAGGACCCAGCGTCGTTACAGCGGAGACACAGCGGGACACAGCGGGGTGCACAGCTGGGGACACAACGGGACACTGCGGGGGACACAGCGAGGACAAAGCGGGACAGAGCGGTACACAGCGGGGACACTGCGGGAACATAGTGGGACACAGCGGGGTAGCGGGACAAGGCGGGACAGTGTGGGACAGAGCGTGGGACACAGCGAGACACAGCGGGGACAAAACTGGACACAGCGGGGTACACAGAGGGACACAGCAGGGACACAGCGGGAAAACAGCATGACACAAAAGGACACAGCGGGACACAGCAGGGGACACAGCGAGGACACAGCGGCACACAGTGGGGGAAACAGCAAGGACAGAGCGGGACACAGCGGGGGACACAGCAGGACATAGCGGGGGACAAAGCGGGGGACACAGCGGGACACAGCGGTACACAGCGGGGACACTGCGGGAACATAGTGGGACACAGCGAGGACACAGTGGGACACAGCGGCAACACAGAGGGGACTCAGCGGGACAAAGCGGGGGAAACAGCGGGACACAGCGGGACACAGCGGGGGACACAGCGGGGGACAGCGGAGACAGAGAGGGGACAAAGCGAGACACAGCGGTGACACAGCTGGACACAACAGAGTATACAGCGGGACACAGCAGGCACACAGAGGGGACACAGTGGGACAGAGCGGGACACAGCAGGGACCGAGCGGGACATAGCGGGACACAGCGGAACACAGCGGGGGACACGGCGGGACACAGCGGGGGACCCAGCGAGGACACAGCAGGACACAGCAGGGGACACAGCTGGGGACACAGCGGGACACAGCGGGGAACACAGCGAGGACACAGCGGGACCCAGCAGGACACAGCATAGATACACCGGGGACACAGTGTTACACAGCGTGGTACCCAGCTGTGGACACAACGGGACAGAGTGGGGGCACAGCGAGACACTGCGGGACACAGCAGGGGACACAGCGGGACACAGCGCGACACAGCGGGGAACAGAGAGCGAGACAGCGGTGGACACAGCGAGGACACAGCGGGACACAGCGGTGACACAGTGGGGACTCAGTGGGGGACGCAACGGGGGACAAAGAGGGACACCACGGATCACAGCGGGACACAGCGGGAAACAGCAGTGACCCTGCGGGGACACAGTGGGACACAGCGGGGGACACAGCGCGACACAGCGGGGGACAGAGCGAGGACACATTGGGACACATTGGGACACAGCAGGACTCAGCGGGGGACACAGCTGTACACAGTGGGACAAAGCGGGACACAGCGGGGACACAGCAGAGACACAGCCGGGGACACAGCGGGACACAGCGGGGAACACAGGGATGACACAGCGGGACCCAGCGGGACCTAGCATCGATACAGCCGGGACACAGTGGGACACAGTGGGGTACACAGCTGGGGACACAGGGAGGACACAGCAGGACACAGAGGGACACAGCTGGGGACACAGCGGGGACACAGCGGGACACAGTGGAACACAGCGGGAGACAAAGCCGGAGACAGCGGGGGACACAGCGAGGACACATGGGGACACAGCGGCGACACAGAAGGGACTCAGCGGGGGACACAGCGTGGGACAAAGTGGGACAACACGGGACACAGTGTTACAGAGCGGACACAGCGGGGACACTGAGGGACACAACAGGACAAAGCGGGGGACAAAGTGGGACACAGCGGGCCACAGCGGGGGACACAGCGGGGGACAGCGGAGAGAGAGAGTGGCCACAGCGAGACACAGCGGTGACACAGCTGGACACAGCGGGGTACACAGCGGGACACAGCGGGCACACAGCGGGGACACAGCGTCGATACAGCGGGGACACAGCGAGACACAGCGGGGAACACAGGAAGGAAACAGCGGGACCCAGTGGGACACAGAGTCGATACAGCAGGACACAACGGGGTACACAGCTAGGAACACAACGGGACACAGCGGGGGACACAGCGAGGACACAGCGGGACAAAGCGGGACACAGCGGGGGACACAGCGGGACCCAGCGGGAGACCCAGCGAGGACACAGCAGGACACAGCGGGACACAGCGTCGATACAGCGGGCACACAGCGTTACACAGCGTGGTACACAGCTGTGGACACAACGGGACACAGTGGGGGCACAGCGGGACACAGCGGGACACAGTGGGACACAGTGGGACACAGCAGGGGACAGAGCTGGAGACAGCGGGGGACACAGCCAGGATACAGCGGGACACAGCGTGGATACAGCGGACACACAGCGTTACACAGCGTGGTACACACTGTGGACACAACGGGACACAGTGGGGGCACAGCCGGACACAGCGGGACACAGTGGGACACAGCGGGGACAAAGCGTGAGACACAGCGAGGGACAGAGAGGGAGACAGCAGGGGACACAGCGAGGAAACAGCGGGACACAGCGGTGACAAAGCGGGGACTCAGCGGGGGACACAGTGGGACACAGCGGGGGACACAGCGGGACACAGTGCGGGACACTGCGGGACACAGTGTGGGACAGAGCGTGGGACACAGCGAGACACAGCGGGGACAAAGCTGGACACAGCGGGGTACACAGAGGGACACAGCAGGGACAGCGGGGAAACAGCGTGACACAAAAGGACACAGCTGGACACAGCGGGGTACACAGCGGGACACAGCGGACACACAGCGGGGACACAGAGGGACACAGCGGGACACAGCGGGGACAGAGCGTGACACAGTCAGACACAGCGGGACACAGCGGGGGACACAGCGGGACACAGCGGGTGACCCAGCGAGGACACCGCGGGACACAGCGGGGGACACAGCGAGGACACAGCGGTGGACACAACGGTGGACACAGCGGGACACAGCGTGGAACACAGTGAGGACACAGCGGGACACAGCGGGAAACACTGCGAGGTCACAGCGGGGGACAAAGCGGGACAACACGGGACACAGTGTGACACAGTGGGACACAGCGGGGACATTGCAGGGGCACAGCGAGACAAAGCGGGCGACACAGCGAGACACAGCGGGGGACACAGCCACAGCGGGGGCCAGCAGGGGACAGAGAGGGGACACAGAGGGACACAGCGGGGGACACAGAGGGGTACACAGCGGGACACAGACGGAAACACAGCGCGGACACATCGGGACACACCGGGACACAGCGTCAATACAGCGGGGACAGAGAGGGTCACAGTAGGGACACAGCGGGACACAGCGGGACACAGCGGGGGACACAGCGGGACACAGCGGGGACACAGCGGGACACAGCAGGACACAACGGTGACACAGTGGAACACAGCGTGGGACACAGCGAGGACACAGCAGGACACAGCGGGACACAGCGGCGACACAGCAGGGACACAGCAGGGACACAGCGGGGACACAGCGGGGCACACAGCGGGACACAACGAGGAACACAGCGAGGACACAGCGGGACCCAGCAGGACACAGCGTCGATACAGTGGGGACACAGCAGGACACAGCGGGGTACACAGCTGGGGACACAAAGGGACACAGCGGGGGACACAGCGAGGACAAGCAGGACACAGCAGGACACAGCGAGGACACTGCGGGATCATAGCGGGACACAGCGGGGTACACAGAGGGACACAGCGGGACACAGCTTGGGATACACGGAGGACACAGCTGGACACAGTGGGGGACACAGCGAGGACACAGCGGTACAGTGGGGTGCGGGATACAGCGGGGGACACAGCGGGAGACAGCGGGGGACACAGCGAGGACACAGCGGGACACAGTTGCGACACAGAGGGGACTCAGTGGGGGACACAGCGGGGGACAAAGCAGGACACCACGGGACAGTGTGACACAGCGGGACACAGCGGGGACACTGCAAGGACACAGCGAGGGACACAGCGGGGGACACAGCGGGACACAACGAGGAACACATCGAGGACACAGGACACAGCGTCGATACAGAGGGGACACAGCGGAACACAGCGGGGTACACAGCTGAGGACACAACGGGACTCAGCGGTGGACACAGCGAGGACACAGCGGGACACAGCGGGGACACTGCAGGAACATAGTGGGACACAGCGCTTACAGAGCGGGACACAGCGGGGGTCACATGGTGGTACACAGCGGGACACATCGGGAAACAAAGCGAGGTCACCGCGGGGGACAAAGCAGGACAACACGGAACACAGTGTGACACAGCGGTACACAGCGGGACACAGAGGGGTACACAGAGGGACACAGCGGGCACGCAGCGGGGACACAGCGGGACAAAACGGGACACAGCGGGGACACAGTGGGACACAGCGGGAAACAGCAGTGACCCTGCGGGGACACAGTGGGACACAGCGGGGGACACAGCGCGACACAGCGGGGGACAGAGCGAGGACACATTGGGACACATTGGGACACAGCGGGACTCAGCGGGGGACACAGCTGTACACAGTGGGACAAAGCGGGACACAGCGGGGACACAGCAGAGACACAGCCGGGGACACAGCGGGACACAGCGGGGGACACAGGGATGACACAGCGGGACCCAGCGGGACCTAGCATCGATACAGCCGGGACACAGTGGGACACAGTGGGGTACACAGCTGGGGACACAGGGAGGACACAGCAGGACACAGAGGGACACAGCTGGGGACACAGCGGGGACACAGCGGGACACAGCGGAACACAGCGGGAGACAAAGCCGGAGACAGCAGGGGACACAGCGAGGACACAGGGGGACACAGCGGCGACACAGAAGAGACTCAGCGGGGGACACTGCGGGACACAGTGTGGGACAGAGCGTGGGACACAGCGAGACACAGGGGGGACAAAGCTGGACACAGCGGGGTACACAGAGGGACACAGCAGGGACACAGCGGGGAAACAGCGTGACACAAAAGGACACAGCGGGACACAGCGGGGTACACAGCGGGACACAGCGGGCACACAGCGGGTACACAGCGGGACACAGAGAGAAACACAGCGAGGTCACAGCGGGGGCCAAAGCGGGACAACACGGGACACAGTGTGACACAGTGTGACACAGCGGGGACACTGCAGGGCACAGCGGGACAAAGCGGGCGA
>NW_012290479.1:0-2456 GCF_000151885.1 Dipodomys ordii | reverse complement strand
CCAGCGGGGACAGAAGCGGGTCACAGCAGGGACACAGCGAGACACAGCGGGACACAGCGAGGGACACAGAGGGACACAGCGGGGACACAGCGGGACACAGCGGGACATAGCGGGGACACAGCAGGGACACAGCAGGGACACAGCGGAGGACACAGCGGGGGACATAGCGGGACACAACGGGGAACACAGCGAGGACACAGCGGGACCCAGCAGGACACAGCGTCGATACAAAGGGGACACAGCGGGACACAGCGGGGTACACAGCTGGGGACACAACGGGACACAGCGGTGGACACAGCGAGGACACAGCGGGAGAGAGCGGGGACACTGCGGGAACATAGCTGGACACAGCGGGGTACACAGCGGGACACAGCTGGGGACACAGAGTGGTACACAGAGGGACACAGCGGGAAACACAGCGAGGTCACAGCGGGGGACCAAGCGGGACAACACGGGACACAGTGTAACACAGCGAGACACAGCGGGATACAGCGGGGGACAAAGCGGGGGACAACAGGGGACAGGGGACACAGCGGGACACAGTGGTGACACAGCTGGACACAGCGGGGTACACAGAAGGACACAGCGTGCACACAGTGGGGACAAAGCAGGACACAGCGGGACACAGCGGGGACGGAGCATGACAGAGCATGACACAGCGAGGACACATTGGGACACAGTGGGGACACAGCGGAACTCAGCGGGAGACACAGCAATACACAGCGGGACACAGTGGGACACACCGGGGAGACAGCAGGGACACAGTGGGGGACACAGCGGGACACAGCGGGTCACAGCGGGGGACACAGCGGGACACAGCGGGGGACACAGAGGGGTACACAGCGGGACACAGGGGGAAAACAGCGCGGACACAGCGGGACACAGCGGGACACAGCGTCGATACAGTGGGGACAGAGTGGGTCACAGCAAGGACACAGCGGGACACAGCAGGACACAGCGGGGGACACAATGGGACAGAGCGGGGACACAGTGGGGACTCAGCGGGGGCAGAGCGGGACACAGCGGGGGACAGAGCGGGACACAGCAGGGGACACAGCGGGACAAAGTTGGGGACCCAGTGAGGACACAGCGGGACACAGCAGGGGACACAGCGAGGACACAGCGGGGGACACAGCGGGACACAGTGGGGGCACAGCCGGACACAGCGGGACACAGTGGGACACAACAGGGACAAAGCGTGAGACACAGCGGGGGACAGAGAGGGAGAAAGCAGGGGACACAGCGAGGACACAGCGGGATACAGCGGTGACACAACGGGGAATCAGCGGGGGACACAGCGGGACACAGCGGGGGACACAGTGGGACACAGCGGGGACATTGCGGGACACAGTGTGGGACAGAGTGTGGGACACAGCGAAACACAGCGGGTACAAAGCTGGACAGAGCGGGGTACACAGAGGGACACAGCAGGAACACAGCGGGGAAACAGCGAGGACACAGCGGCCCACAGTGGGGGACACAGCGAGGACAAAGCGGGAGAGAGCGGTACACAGCGGGGACACTGCGGGAACATAGTGGGACACAGCGGGGTAGAGGGACAAGGCGGGACAGTGTGGGATAGAGCATGGGACACAGCGAGACACAGCGGGGACAAAACTGGACACAGCGGGGTACACAGAGGGACACAGCAGGGACACAGCGGGGAAACAGCGTGACACAAAAGGACACAGCGGGACACAGCAGGGGACACAGCGGCACACAGTGGGGGAAACAGCAAGGACAGAGCGGGACACAGCGGGGGACACAGCAGGACATAGCGGGGGACAAAGCGGGGGACACAGCGGGACACAGCGGTACACAGCGGGGACACTGCGGGAACATAGTGGGACACAGCGAGGACACAGCGGGACACAGCGGAAACACAGAGGGGACTCAGCGGGACAAAGCGGGGGAAACAGCGGGACACAGCGGGACACAGCGGGGGACACAGCGGGGGACAGCGGAGACAGAGAGGGGACAAAGCGAGACACAGCGGTGACACAGCTGGACACAACAGAGTACACAGCGGGACACAGCGGGCACACAGAGGGGACACAGCGGGACAGAGCGGGACACAGCAGGGACCGAGCGGGACATAGCGGGACACAGCGGAACACAGCGGGGGACACAGCGGGACACAGCGGGGGACCCAGCGAGGACACAGCGGGACACAGCGGGGGACACAGCTGGGGACTCAGCGGGACACAGCGGGGAACACAGCGAGGACACAGCGGGACCCAGCAGGACACAGCGTAGATACACCGGGGAAACAGTGTTACACAGCGTGGTACCCAGCTGTGGACACAACGGGACAGAGTGGGGGCACAGCGATACATTGCGGGACACAGCAGGGGACACAGCGGGACACAGCGGGACACAGCGGGGAACAGAGAGCGAGACAGCGGTGGACACAGCGAGGACTCAGCGGGACACAGCGGTGACACAGTGGGGACTCA
>NW_012290478.1:0-11958 GCF_000151885.1 Dipodomys ordii | reverse complement strand
CTTTTTGCAGATGACATGATCTTGTATTTAAAGAATCCCATAGACTACCTCCCCAGAATTACTCAAGTTGATTCAAAACTTTGGCAAAGTATCAGGTTATAAAATAACCCCCAAAAATCAATGGCCCTTTCTGTATGCCAATAACGAGAATAAGTGTGGTGAAAATTAGGAAAGCAACTCCATTGTAATAGCCCCACAAAAAATAAAATACCTAGGAATTAACTTAACTAAAGAAGTGAAGGACCTCTATGATGAAAACTTTGAAATCTTGAAAAAAGAAATCAACACAGAACTTAAAAAATGGCAAAGCCTCCCATGCTCCTGGATTAGAAAGATTAACATCGTGAAAATGGCAATACTTCCCAAGGCTATCTACAAATTCAACGCGATACCTATCAAAATTCCAACCTCATTCTTCAAGGAAATAGAACAGGCAATCCAAAAATTCATATGGAACAATAAAAGATCCATGGGATTCTTTAAATACAAAATCATGTCATGTGCAAAGAGGGAGAGTTTTATTTCATCTTTCCCTCTTTGGATCCTCTTTATGTTTGCATCTTCTTTCTGTAGCTAGGCATTCTAATACTAAATTGAAGAGAAGTGGAGATAGTGGATATCCTTGTATTGTTCCTGAGTTTAGAGGAAATGGCTTTAGGTTTTCACCATTAAGTATAATGCTGGTTGTAGGTTTGATATTCACAGCCTTTGTTGTATTGAGGATTGTTCCATAGATTCCTAATTTTCCAGAGCCTTCATCCTAAAGGACTGTTGGATCTTGTCAAATGCTTTTTCTGCATCTATTGAGATAACCACGTGATTCTTATCCTTGCTCTTGATGTAATGAATTATGTTAATTGATTTGTGTATATTGCATGCTTGAAATGAATCCTGTTTCATCATAGTGTATGATTTTTTGATGAATTTTTGAAGTTGATTGGCCAAAATTTTGTTGCAACCATGTTCATCACAGAAATGGGTCTATAGTTCTTTCTTTGATGAGTCCATGTCTGGTTTGGGGATGAGGGTTATGATGGCTTCATAGAAAGTGTTTGGTAGTGAACATTCTCTTTCAATTTCATTGAAGATTTGGAGGAGTATTGGAGTGAGTTCTACTTTGAAGGCCTTATAAAATTCAGGTGTAAATCCATCCTGTCCTGGGATTTTCTTAGATGGAAGGTCTCCTATTGCTGTTTCTATTTCAGTGCTTGATATGGACCTATTAAGTTGATTTAACTCATCTTGGTTTAATTTTCGCATGTTGATATTTGCTAGGAAATCGTGATTTCTTCCAGATACTCAAACTTATTAGCATAAAGTTTTGAGAAGTATTTCCTTATAATGATCTGAATATTGGTTGTTTCGGTGATGATATTTCTATTCTGATCTCTGAGTTTGTTTATTTGGGTGTGTTCCCTTCTTTTTATGATAAAATTTGCTAAACTGTCAATTTTGTTAATTTTTTCATAGAAAAACTCTTTGTTTTGTTAATTCTTGCTATAGATTTTTGTATTCTAATTAGTTTAATTCTGATTTAATTTTAATTATTTCTTTCCATATACTGGATTGGGGTTTAGCTTGCTGTTCTTTTCCAAGGAAGTTCAGATGTCACATTAAATTCTTGGTTTCATATTTCCCCAATTTGTTGATGTAGGAACTCAGAGCTATAAACTTGCTCCTGAGTACTGCCTTTGCGGTGTCCCAGAGCAGCCGGTAATTTGTGTGTTCATTTTAGTGGAATATCATGAACATTTGAATTTCCTTCTAATCTCTTTCACAACCCACTGTTGATTCAGCAGTGTGTTTTTCACGCTCCGTGTGTTACAGAACTTTCTTTTGTGGGTTATGGTGTTGCGTTCTAATTTTATTTTCTTGTGGTCTGAGAGAATACAAGGCATAACGTCAATGTTTCTGAATTTGGACGTTTGCTTTGTGACCTAAAATGTGGTCTATTTCGGAAAATGTTCTGTGTGCTGCTGAGAAAAACGTGTTTTCAGATGCTGCTGGTTGAAATATTCAGTAGGTGTCTGTTGATCTATGCAGTTGTTTAGATCTGCAGTTTCTCTGTTGAGTTTTTGCTGAGTTGATCTATGTAGTGGGGATAGTGGTGTGTGAAAGTTCGCAACAATTAATGTCTTTGGATCTATGTGCGATTTGAAGAAAAGTAGTGTTTCTTGGATGAATGTGGGTGCTCCGTTTTTCAGTGAATAGATATTTAAAATTGTAATATCCCCCTGAAGGAGAGATCCCTTAATTAGTATGTAGCGACCTTCTTTATCTCTTCTCACGAATTTTAATTTTCAGTCTATTTTATCTGATATTATAATTGCAACTCCCGCCTGTTTATGGGGGCCGTTTGCTTGGTCGATTTTATTTCAGCCTTTCACTTTCAGAATATGTTTGCTTTTATGGGCAAGGTGTGACTCTTGAAATCAGCAGATAGAAGGATCTTGCTTTTTAATCCAACTAGACAATTTATGTTGCTTAATTGGAGAGTTAAGTCCAGTTCCAGTCTGCTTTGAATTTTTTTTCAAAATGCTTCAGCCTGGGTGGAACACTCAGCTAAGAGTATGGAAGGGGGCACCGAGAGGTATGACTCACCTCACGACGGATCACTGCCCACTCCCAAGATCCAACTAGGAGCTTTCTAACTCCAGCAACTTTAATATACACTATTGGAGCTGGAGTTACCACAGCTGCTGCCACCAGACTTGCCCTCCAATGGATCCTTATGAAAGGATTTAAAGTGGACTCATTCCAATTACAAGGACTCTAAAGAGTCTTGTATTGTTATTTTTGTCACTACTTTCACGGGTCAGGAGTGTTAGTATATTATATGAATATAATATAAAATAATATAATATAATATATCCCTACTTTCTATCTTGTGTCTTTTGAGAAATTATGCTCTTCTTATATAAGATTTCTAATATTTGTGGGAGTGCAATGAAGTTATATTTAAAAATCTTTCACTGAGTTTTGTATCATTTTCATCGGTGTCAAGAAATTTCAACATTGCAATTTAAAGAAATGAAATTGAAAGGTAAAACTAAATGAATAGGGGGGAGGCGACAAGATGGCGGAGGAGAAGCTGGAATCTGAACAAGCTCTCGCATAGAAAGCAGTTTTAGAGTTCCAGGGAACAGTCCTAAGCCAGAGAAACACACCAAGTGTGCCATCACAGGACAGAGAGATAAGTGAGAGAAAGCCAAGGCAAGAATACACATCTGAGCACTAGCCAGCAGCCGCTGGCTGCGGCGGCCGCAGGGTCGCGGTGGAGACCGCAGCCGGGCGATACCTGAGCGCTGACACAGACAGTCCGGGACGAAGGAGCCAGATGCAGCGGGCGAGCGGATTCTACTCAAGACCAGCAAGAACTGACAAGGAGCAGACAGCTTCATCTTGCAGTTTGCAGACCAGAGACGACCCAGGATCCAAGACTCGGCGTGAGTAGAAGCCCGACATCCTCACTCCTTCTCAGGGAGCAGAGGAGGGAAGGCCACCCCTCCCCCCCCAGCACCAGTGATCTCCATCTTGGATACCGACAAAGCTCGGAGGAGCTGCTAGCTCCAACTCAGGCCTTGGAATAAAACGAGTCATTTAGCAGGTCACAAGAACTTAACGGCGAAGTGACCTGCCAGACTCAGCTCCATCCAGGGAAAAGACACCCAGCTCAGGCACCAGCCATTGGAGTGGCTTTCCCCACTAGGTAACCAGAGCCAGTGGCTGCCCCTCCCTCTAGCAGCCTCAACAATCAAAGGAAAAACAGAAACCCTGAGAATGGCTCCAGGCTGGGCTCTGTGAGTTTTTTTTCTTTTCTTCACAAATTAGCCCCAGGGAAAAGCTACTGATTGGTGAAAGCACTCAACTCTACCCAGAACCTAGCCTCACCACTTCATCCCCCTCTTTTGTGATTCTCAAAGCAGATCTGCCTCCCATTAAACTAATCTGGGAGGGGGATCCCAAAATCTTGGGTAAAGCAGAGCATTTTTCTGCCTATTCGAACAAACTGACTTAAGAAACCAATCAAGCCACAGGACCTCAAGCTGACCAGAGACCCCAACAAGAAGCTGGTTACAGACAAAAGGGAGATACATGATTCTCCCCACCCCTCCCCCCAAAAAAAATCAAAGAATTTTTTCATTTTTTCTTCTTCTTTTCGTTTTTTTTCTTTTTTTTCTTTTCTTTCCTTTTTTTTGGTACCTTATACATATAAAATTTATTTTTCCTTTTCTAAAAATTTTATCAATTTTTGCCTTTTTTGAAAAATAATGGTTTTCCAGTAACTTTTCTTTCCTCTTATAATTTTTATATTAGGAATAAGTGAATGTGCGGGTTTCCTTTCTTTTCTTGTCTTCTTTTTCTTTTTCTTTCTTTCTTAACTATCTTTTTGTTTTTTGTCTAGCTCTACCGAACTTCTGATATTTTTTCCCTCCCTTTATTATCCTGTTCACCTATTCTTTTTTTTTGACCTTCTTTATGTGACTTAGCTCTTGTCCTTCACATCCTCAGATAAACCCCCAGTTAACTAGTAGACCCTATCCCCCATTGTGTGCACACTTAATCCACAAATCTATTACCCAATTCAAAACCTCTGAGATTTAAACTCCTTAATATATACCTATATAATATTTTAAGCATTTTTTTAAGTTTTTCACTTCTCCTCTATGTCCCTTCCCTTATCTTAATATACTCACATTCCTCTCTAAATCGATGGTATTTTAATCCCCATATTAATATTAATTTTTTACATTTCTATTTTTTTCTGGCCTCTTTTCATTTCACGCTCCCTTTCTTCTTTTTCTCTCTCTCTCTACTTGCATCCTACCCAACCTATTTCCTGCATTGGGTTTAGGACATAGTTAACTCTCCCTGTGCCCCCACACACAAATCTATTCCTATTTTTTACCCACATCTCTCCCTAACCCTTATAATTTCTGGTCTTCCAAATTCTTCTCTGCGGTTCGAAGCCCATTAACGTATAGTTGTTTGACGTTGAATAGAGGTATCTGTTGAACTAGATTGTATCTGTAGACTATTGACTGTAAAAAAGCAAACTTTGATTGAGGGTTGCCTTAAGATAGTGTTCTAGCAAAAAATTGGTGCTATTTTCATCTCAAATTGGCAGAGTAAGCCGGAAAAACACAAGAAAAATGGCAAATCCGGATATCTCAATTCCCAATCTTGACAATCAGGGGTCAGAACAGATAATGAATGATCCAGAGGAGAGTTCCCAAATAGCTCTACAAACACTGGTGGCAACCATGATAAATGAGAAGTTTGACAACTTCCAAAGGACTCTGTATGAGCGTGAAAGGGAGAAAGAAGAGGCATCCCAAAAGCTTATACAGGAATATCATAAGCGTGTGGAAGCTTCTCAAAAACTGATACAGGATTTGCGTGAACAACTTGAGAATACTCAAAGAGAAAGGGAAGAATGGCATGAGCAAGCAGAGAACACTCAAAGAGAACTGCAGGAATCCCACGAAGAGAAGGCAGCTAGTCAAAGAGTAATACAGGAATTGAGAGACCAGGTAGAGAATACACAAAGATCACTAAAGGCATTCGTGGAATCCATTAACAAAGAGCTTAAGGAAGCCAGGGAGACCACAAAGGGAATGCTGAATGGAACCCAACAGAAAGAATGGGAATCCAAAGAAACCATAACCAATCAACTAAGTGATTTGAGCACAAACACTGAACACCAAATTAAGGAAGTAAAGAAATTCATACAAGACCTAAAACAGAGCTTCAACAAAGAACTTGAAGCCATCAAAGCTGACCAACTAGAAGGAAAAGAGATAAAAAACAAAGTAGAGAGTCTTGACAGCAGGTTAGACCATGCAGAAGATCGAATCTCAGGGATTGAAGACAGCCTAGATATTATAGAGAAAGAACATACAACCATCCAAGACAAGTCCAAGAAATATGATAGATCTATCCAACACCTGGAAGACACCATCAGAAGGCCTAATCTAAGGATAATGGGTGTAGAGGAGCACCTAGAAACAGAAGTTAATGGCCTAGGAAATTTGTTTAACAGGATCCTAGCAGAGAACTTCCCAAACATACAAAAAGATAGGCCTATTCAGATACAAGAAGCTTTTAGAACCCCAAATAGAACAGACCAGAATAGGACCTCACACCGACACCTTATAATCCACACAGGATCAACATAGACCAAGGAAAAGATCCTTAAAGCTGTCAAGGAGAAAAGGTAATCACCTAAAAAGGGAAACCAATCAGAATCACCTCAGATTTCTCAGCAGAGAAAATCAAAGCAAGAAGAGTCTGGAATGAACTATGCCATGCCCTAAAAACAATCAACTATCAGCCAAGAATACTGTACCCAGCTAAACTCTCCTTCATAACTGAAGGCCAAATAAAAACCTTCCATAGCAAAGAAAAATTGAAACAATACATCTCCACCAAACCAGCCCTACAAAAGATTCTTAAAGATGTCCTACACATAGAAAACCAACAAGACCGCAATAAAGGCCAAGAAACTGCACCCAAACTAAGAATCCAAGAACCATAGGAAGAACCCAGTTTTTGCAGCCCCCAAGAAGGTGGATAACATGGCAGGAACTCCCAAATACCTCTCAGTCCTATCTCTTAAAGTTAACGGTATGAACTCTCCATTTAAACCACATAGACTCTTTAATTGGATTAAAAAGCAAGACCCTTCTATCTGCTGCCTCCAGGAGTCACATCTTGCCCGTAAAAACAAACACATTTTCAATGTTAAAGGCTGGAACAAAATCTTGCAAGCAAACAGCCCCCATAAACAGGCGGGAGTTGCAATCCTAATATCAGATAAAATAGACTTCAAATTAAAATTGGTGAGAAGAGATAAAGAAGGTCGCTGCATACTAATTAAAGGATCTCTCTTTCAGGAGGATATTACAATTCTAAATATCTATTCGCCAAACAATGGAGCACACAAATTTATCAAAGAAACACTACTTTCCCGCAAATCCCATATAGATCCAAAGACATTAATTGTTGGGGATTTTAACACACCACTCTCCCTACGGGATAGATCAACTCGGCCAAAACTCAACAGAGAAACCGCAGATCTAACAGCTGCATAGATCAACTAGACTTAACAGACATCTACCGAACATTTCACCCAGCAGCATCAGAATACACGTTTTTCTCAGCAGCACATGGAACAATTTCTAAAATAGACCACATTTTAGGCCACAAAACAAACTTGTCTAAATTCAGAAACATTGAAGTTATACCTTGCATCCTCTCTGACCACAAGGGAATAAAATTAGAACTCAATACCAAAAGCCACCAAAGAAAGTCCGGCATCACATGGAGGCTGAACATCACACTGCTGAATCATGAGTGGGTCATGGAAGAGATTAGAAAGGAAATTCAAATGTTCATGCTATTAAACAAAAATGAGCACACAAATTACCAGCTCCTCTGGGACACAGCAAAGGCAGTACTCAGAGGGAAGTTTATAGCTCTGAGCTCCTACATCAACAAATTGGAGAGATCTGAAACTAACAATTTAATGACACATCTAAACTTCCTTGAAAAAGAGCAGCAAGATAAACCGCAATCCAGTAGACGGAAAGAAATAATCAAAATTAAATCAGAATTAAATGAATTAGAATCCAAAAAAACTATAGAAAGAATCAACAAAACAAAGAGTTGGTTCTTTGAAAAACTTAACAAAATTGACAGACCCTTAGCAAATCTTATCAGAAAAAGAAGAGAACACACCCTAATTATTAAACTCAGAGATGAGAATGGAAACATCACCACGGAAACAACCAAGATTCAGAACATTATAAGGGAATACTTCTCAAAATTTATGCTAATAAGATTGAGAACTTGACAGAAATGGAACTTTTTGTAGCAAATATTGACATGCCAATACTAAACCAAGATGATTTAAACTATCTTAACAGGCCCATATCAAGCATTGAAATAGAAACAGCAATAAGAGACCTCCCAGCTAAGAAAAGTCCAGGACCAGATGGTTTTACAGCAGAATTTTACAAGGCCTTCAAAGCAGAGCTCACACCAATACTCATCTAACTCTTCAATGAAATTGAAAGAGAAAGCTCACTACTGAACACGTTCTCTGAAGCCATCATAACCCTCATCCCAAAACCAGGCAGAGACTCATCAAAGAAAGAGAACTATAAACCCATACCTTCTCTCTTTGTAATTGTCTTATCTATCACTTCTATTTGAAACCATATATATGGTCATTTCAATACACTGAAAAGTTTGGTTCCATTTAAATTATTTATTCTAAAACCTTTCTTTTGTTAATCCTTATCATTTTCATATTTTGATTTAATACCAGATATTGAGTTGGCAAAAACAAAAGGATGATTTGAGTTTCTTGATCGTGTTAGCTTCCTGTCCAAAGAATTTGATTTTGCTTTTTGGAGGTAGACAACTTTGCATCAATTGATAGACAGGATGAGAGGTATTCTTCGTTCTTGGTCATAGCTAATGGATAACAGGTTTTTTTTTATTACTGATGCCTACTTCTTCAAATTCACTGACATGCTTAATGTATGATACAGAATATCTTGACACAAGCTTATGAAAATTTGAAAGCTGATCTGCCAAAATATTTGCAACTTTGAACCCACTTTAGTAATAACAAGTTATTCAGGATAAAAGAGTATACCTTGTACTCATTACCTTGCCCATGTAATTGTAACCCCTCTGTGTGGTATTTTCACAATAAAATTTTTTTTAAAAAAAGTAATCCTGCTTAGACTTCTATCTACCTTGTACCTTATTTCATCCAATTTTTGTTCTGTATTATTAGTTTGAAGCATAATTTTCATATTTTTTTGGGTCCGGTCGTGGAGCCTGAACTCTGGGCCTGGGTGCTGTCCCTCAGCTCTTTACCTCAAGGCTAGCACTCTACCACTTGAACCACAGCGCCACTTCCAGCTTTTTTCTTTTTTGATTATGTGGTGCTGAGGAATCGAACCCAGGGCCTCAGGCATGCAAGGCAAGCACTCTACCACTGAGCCATCTTCCCAGCCCAATTTTCATATTTTTTATAAACTGGTTTCTTTTTGTCCTAACTGGGAGAATAATTAAATTACTTTCCATTGCCCCAAACAGAAATTTTGTGGTTATTGTTTATTTGTACTAATTGCCTATCCATTGTATTCACTCAGAAGTACCTGGTATCAGGAGCAAGTGGCCAACACATGTAATTCTAGTTATTCATGAACCTGATATCTGGATGCATGCAGTTTGAAGCAAGCCTCAAGAGAAAAGTCTGTGAGAGTCTGTTTGCAAATTCATTAGTGAAAAGCCATGCTACAGGTGTGGATCAAGTGGGAGAGTGCCTACTAACAAGATGACTAAGACCAGTTCACCAAATTCAACATTTCTACCTCAATATAAAATAATGCCTTAAATTGTTGAATGTAATTTAAAAAATGTTCTCAAGCAATGAATTTTTGCAAGCTTTTTTGTGATTAAGTGATTACAATGTTTCACAAATTTCACAGTATTGTGGGATAGTGATGCTTAGTGAAAGTCACAAACACATTCTAACTTTCATGGGGCAAATTGTGTATTGTGGTCTATAAAGTTTACGAGTTCTATGAGCTTTGAATATACACTTATTTCTTCCACCTCACATAATATGTACATTCCTTTCCTTTTGCTCAGTGTCAGCTTTTCTCTCTTTCTCACTCATTCCCTCCCTCCCATCACTGGCATTCAGTTGCTTAGCTAAAATAGTGAATTTTAAGTAAAAATTATACCATGTAACAGCAGTAAAGAAAAAGTGTTTAAAATATTTTTAGTTTTTTTTTTATTTGGTCCAGTCGTGGAGTCTGAACTCCGGACCTGGGTGCTGTCCCTCAGCTCTTCAGCTCAAGGCTAGCACCCTACCACTTGAGCCATAGCGCCACTTCCGGCTTTTTTCCTTTTGCTTTATATGGTGCTGAAGAATTGAACCCAGGGCCTCATTCATGCAAGGCAAGCGCTATACCACTGAGCCACCTTTCTAGCCCTTATTTCATTTTTTATGGCATCTCTCCATCCATCCATCCATCCATCCATGCATCCATCTATACATACATATCAACCTATTCATAATCTTCATTGAAACATCTATTTCACTAATGAGCAATTAGAAGATATCTTGGGCCCTCTGTATTATACCACTATGTAAGATTCCCAAGGCCTGCAGGCAGCCTTAGAATGACATCCTACTTTTTTTTAAGTGTACAATTTTATTTTTCTAGGATATTATGGTATTTTCTAAAAAACTCTGCTTTAAAAAAATAAATTTCTCCATGCAGAAGTAATTTCAAGAAGTATTGAGATATCTAACTAAAATACTCAAAACTGAGGGAAATTGGACATCCTTAGAGTTATATTTGCATAGGGCCTATTTTTATGTCATCTACAAACCAAATTTTATCCATTTGGCTTTTGATAGTGTATCATGAAGAAAATAACATCACCTCTAATTTCAAACCATGTAAATTATGCTAACCACAGTGTGAGTGGCACAATTGCTATTGTAAAACGCAAGGTGTTCTTTGCTAATGTTCTGGAGTGTTGATTCCCTCACTGTACGTGTCCCTTTTCTGATAAAAAGGTGAAAGCTTGCCGGGTGCTGGGGGCTCACACCTGTGATTTTAGCTACTCAGGAAGCTGAGATCTGAGTCAGATCACGGTTCAAAGACCAGACTGGGTAGGAAAGTCCATGAGACACTTAGCTCAAATAAACCACTCAGAAAACTGGAAGTTGTGCTGTGGCTCAAGTGGTAGAGCATTAGCCTTGAGCTGAAGAGCTGAGGGACAGGGCCCAGGCTCCAAGTTCAAGCCCCATGACCTACAAAAAGAAAAAAAAATCGTGAAATCTTTAGTTAGACAATGTTGGAACATTAAACCACAAAATGAGCCTAATGTTTTGTTTGGACCTGTGTTCTTCTGGAAGTATAGTATGTTATAATCATTGTATTCTAAATATTCCTTTCAATTTAATATGTCCTCCCATGGACTTTTTATGGTTTTAGGATGTAAGAACATAAGTACTAGTTGGGCATCAGTGTCTCCCACCTGTTATCCTAGCTACACCCCAGGATGAAATCTGAGGGTTGTAGTTAAAGCAACTTGGGAGGAAGATCTGTGAGACTTTTATCTCCACTTACAAAGAACAACACACAGAATTGTCTAGGAGACCTTAGCTGGCCGTAAATAGGAGGGAGATCTTTTTACTCTCAGGTCAGAAGAGGTGAGAGGAGAGAAACAAAGTGGAAACAATGACCATAGTCCAATTTAAATACCTGCCACCATTTTATCTCTTACCAGCAAGAAGGTCCTCCAATGATTCCTAACTCTGCTCCAGGCTGGCCAAATTTCTGGAATTTCTTTTCTGTCTCTAGATCTTTTCTGTAATTATTCTCTTGAAGCAACTTCTTCTGTGTTATAAGTGAAGGTTTTCTAGGGTTAGTTAGTGAACTAGTATTGAAAAAGCTATGATAGATTCTTACTTAAACAACTATGATATGTACCAGGTCCTGTACTGAATCCCCAGCAGCACAAAAACAAACAGCTAAACAAACAAACATAAATAATTAAAAATAAAGTGTCTATGATCATAGCCACTGTGGATGGATGAGTCACCGATTCACTTGATCTTTTCTGATTCATTTGTTTGTCTTTCTTCACTTGTCAATTTCAATCAAATCCACATAGCCACTGTTACATAATTTCTATAATACTGTAGCTTTCCAGTGCTCTGTTGACTAAGCTTGTTTGGGCATACAATATTTTATTTTCATCATACATCCTGGCATACTTCCTACTTTCACTGTTAAGTAGTAAAAAGTGGGGCTGACTCTTCCTTCCCTGTTTCTTTTCTAAAGCTTAGCAAAATGGTACAAATCTGTGTTTTGCGATCTCATGTAAGTTGGACAAAATCAGACTGATAATTGACTG